>NW_028277962.1:0-265286 GCF_059751315.1 Micrasema longulum
TGTCCGTACAAGCTCTAACCCATAAGGTAGAGAGTTTATTTCACACAATCAACAAACAGCATAGTCACAACAACAATAACAATAGATTCAAACACACAACAAGTAACAGCAGTAACAATTTCAATAACAACAAATACAACAACAATTTCAACAAAACAAGCTATAGGGCCAACGGAAATAACAAGAAAACTATTCTTTGTTACTTCCACACAAAATTTGGCGATCAAGCTAAGAAATGCGTCACACCATGTGAATTTAAACCGCATCTAGCTTCAAAAAACTAGATGGTCGAATCATAGCGGAGGCGGCTGATTCAACCAACACAACACGTCTCTTTGTTAAAGATCGTGATACCGGTGTGTCATACCTCGTTGACTCCGGATCGGAAATATCATTAATTCCTAGATCTTTACACAAACGCCATGGAGAAAAGTCTAAGCTAATTCTCTATGCAGCGAACGGGACTACGATCCAGAATTTCGGAGTTACCACGGTAACACTGAATCTGGGATGTAAACAAATGTTTACATGGAAGTTTATAATAGCGGATACGACACGCCCTATTATAGGAGCAGATTTTCTCCACAACTTCCACCTGTTAGTAGATGTTAGGAACAAACGGTTAGTAGACAATACAAACGGCAAGATAATCAGAGCATTTGACATCTCCACAAACAACAACATAACATGTTCCATATCATTAACAGACAAAACCAACATTTACCACTCACTCATATTGAAGTATCCACAACTAGTAGATATCAATAAACCATACGCAGGGCTGGATAAACACAACACAATCCACCATATAGATACCCGTGGCAAACCCGTTATGTGTAAGACTCGTCGGCTGTCCCCAGAACTACTGAGGCAGGCGAAGCAAGAGTTCGATCACATGGTGGCTCAAGGTATTTGTAGACCCTCCAAGAGTGAGTGGGCCTCTACATTGCATATGGTGAAGAAGAGCGATGGTACTTATCGCCCTTGTGGCGATTACCGTAGCTTAAACGCACAGACGGTACCTGATCGTTATTCCTTGCCACATATCCACGATATATGCAATGACTTATTTAACTGTAAAAATTTTTCCAAAATTGACTTACAACGAGCATATCACCAAATTCCAATTAATGAAACTGACATTAAAAAGACAGCTATAACCACACCATTCGGGTTATTTGAATTTGTAAGAATGCCATTCGGACTATCATGCGCTGCACAAACATTCCAACGTCACATCAACGAAGTCACAAGAGGTCTAGAAGGAGTACACGCATATATCGACGATATATTGATCGCTTCACCAGACGAAGAAACACATGTGGAACACTTAAAAGCTTTGTTCCAGCGACTTCAAGATCATGGAATGGTGGTAAACCCATCTAAATGCGAGTTTGCCAAGAAAACACTGTTATTTCTTGGTTATGAAATTTCGGCTGAAGGCATCGGACCCTCGCCAACAAAAGTGGAAGCCATCACGAACCTCAACAAGCCAGAAACCATTAAGCAGTTGAGAAGATTCTTGGCCATGGGAAACTTCTACCGAAGATTCATACCACGAGCAGCACACAAATTGATACGACTACACGATTACCTCAAGGGAGCAAAAAAGAATGACAACAGAAAAGTAGAGTGGAACGAAGTCACTACACACGATTTCGAAGAGGTCAAGAACTCGCTGATCAACGCCACTAAGCTTAGCTACCCAGAGGAAAGCAGCAACTACAAACCGATAAGTTTCTTCTCAAAAAAGTTGAACAAGGCTCAGTGTTCATATAGTACGTACGACAGGGAACTACTAGCCATTTTTGAGACTGTAAGGTACTTTCAACATTATCTGGAGGGCAGAGAATTCTGTATATACACGGACCATAAACCACTACAATTCGTGTTTAGAAGGAAAAGTCACGACAAAGAAAGCCCCAGACAACTCAGATATCTAGACTACATCTCACAGTTCAGCACGGACATCAAATACATAAAAGGAGAAGACAACGTCGTCGCCGATACCTTATCAAGAATCGACATGATCGAACAAGAGGCAAACATATCGTTCGAAAAGATCCATAAAGAACAAAGGCAGGACAACGAACTACTCGCACTCTTGGACGACAAGAACACTGCTCTGAACCTGATCAAAACCATATGCAGGGACAAGAAATCGTCTTCGATCTCAACAAAGGCAACATGCGACCGTACATCCCAAAAACGCTACAGAGATCTTTCTTCAACCAAGTGCATAACCTCAACCATGCAGGAGCCGACGCCACGACCAAGACCATCAGTCAAAGAGGCGTCTGGAAAAATATGAAAGCAGACTGCGCAGCTTGGACGAAGGCCTGCATACCCTGTCAGAAGAGCAAAGTCAACAAACACACGAGGACACCGATCATCAAGATCGACATGCCGAGACAGAAATTCTGCGTGGTCCATGTCGACCTCATCGGACCTTTTCCACCATCAGAGGGACTGAGGTACTGCCTCACATGTATCGACCGATACACTCGATGGGCGGAAGTAATCCCTATCGCAGATATCCAGACCCACACAATCATCAGAGCCATCTGGGACAACTGGATTGCGAGATACGGCGTACCGGAGAAAATTATAACTGATCAGGGTAGGCAATTCATGTCTACGGACTTTAACTTGTTTTGTTCCAGATCAGGCATAGCACACTCCAACACGACGCCTTACCATCCACAAAGTAATGGCATGATCGAGCGATTTCATAGAACGCTGAAGACGGCCATTAAAGCTCACCACCCTGTTCCGTGGACAAAATCGATCAGCACCATACTACTCGGACTGAGGGCCACACTGCGCACGAATGCAGAGCACTCAGTAGCAGAGATGCTGTATGGGTGCAAACTAAAGTTACCAGCAGACATCCTGGAGCAGACGAACGACTACATTGACCCGGACTCCTACACTAGGCAACTGGTAAATTTCATGCAAAACGTCAAACCAAGGCCAGTCGAGCACCACAATAAAGGTAACGTTTTCATCCACCCGGAACTAAAGAGAGCCACACACTTGTTTCTGAGGGACGACAGAGTGTACAAACCCCTGATGCCGAACTACAAGGGGCCCTACAAGGTCATCACCAGGGCGGAAAAGACGGTAACACTGGACGTGGATGGCGAACATAAAAAGGTTTCGCTGGACAGGTGCAAGCCGGCGTTCCAGACAGCGGAAGAACGAGCCAGTCCAGCAGAAACGGAAACACCAACAGAACAACCGGCATACACAACGCGTAGCGGCAGGAGGGTGATACAGCGTCAGTTTTGAAAAACAGATTTCAAAACTTGGAAGGGGGCTGTGTGGCGGGTCGACAACGACGGCACGAGCCGAACATTGCCGAACGCCGACGTAGAGCGTACGAACGGGCCAAACCGGCTAGGAAGAGAAAACTACCGGATTCCGACCTCACCGCACGCGTTTATCGAGGCACAAAATTACCGCCAATTTAGATTTACCAACTTCATTTTATTTTGCCTAATATAGTTATTAGAATCCTTCTTTCAATGTGTTAGCTTCAGTAGTTTAGTTTCGTGAATAAATCTTTGTGTAAAACGTAAGTACCCTGTTTTACTTGCTCTCATTCTGTGCACCCACATAACTTTGTACATCACAAAATTAGGCCACCAACTAGGTGCCTACATATAGGTGGTAACAACACCACTAAATATATATAAATGACATTGATGTTTGCTTTCGTTATTCAAAATTTCTTCTTTATGCCGATGATATGAAAATATACGCTAATGTTAAATCTCAAGAAGATTGCCTAATGATTCAAGACGATCTTAATCGTCTAACTGACTATTGTATTGAAAATAAACTGTTTTTGAATATAAATAAATGTGTCTGTATTACATTCACAATGAAAAGAAAAATTCTTAATTTTGATTACAAACTAAACAATAATGTACTAATGAGAAAGCACGAAATTAAAGATCTTGGGATTGTTTTAGACTCAAAACTACTTCAAAAAGCGATTCAAAAATCGCATATCAATAAAATTACCTCCAAAGCATTGAGCATGTTAGGTTTCATAATTCGAATGAGTAAACACTTTGATAATCCAAAGGCCCTTATTTCATTATATGTATTATACATTTGTCAGAAGCCATTTGGAATACGCCTCTCAGATATGGAATCCCCAGTATGCCATATATATAAGTAGAATAGAAAATATTCAAAACAAATTTATAAAATACCTTAAATACAAAACCGGTATTTCTTATGTATCTACTCTCACTGCCTCCACCTTCCATGGAATCATTTCTCTACAATACCGCAGAGTGTGTGCGGACCAACTACTGCTTTACAAAATTGTGACAGGAAAGGTTGACTGTACAGAGCTGCTTGGTTTAATAACAATACATGTGCCAGCCAGGATTTGTAGACGGTACCACCTGTTTCATGTACCAATAAGTAAAACATCGTATGTTAAAAATGCTTTTTTTCGTAGGACTTTTTCAATGTACAATACAAAATTTAAAAATATAGATTATACAAACATCACTCTGTCAGATTTAAAATTTACACTAAAAATGTATTATGTAACTTAGTAGACATTATAATAATTTTCGAGTAACTTTACTGTAGAATTTAATGCTCTAATTTTCACCCCGCGCAAGAAAACATTTTTTGTATCCAATTTCCCGTAGGGCTGGAGTTCTTCCTTGACAAAAAAACGGTTTGATTATTTGAAACGTCTTTTTAAGCAAATATATAGATCTTATACATGGTCCAGTAAAAGCATTTAAACCACGTGTTCGTGTGTTCCTTCAAGGTGTTCCTTAATATAAAAAGATAAAAAAAGATCTCGATTGATGACAATGACAATGACAATAACAACAACAACAACAATAACAATAACAGTAACAATAACAATAACAGTAACAGTAACAGTCACAGTCACAGTAACAGTAACAGTAACAATAACAGTTACAGTAACAGTAACAGTAACAATAACAATAACAGTTACAGTTACAGTAACAGTAACAGTAACAGTAACAGTAACAATAACAGTAACAGTAACAGTAACAGTAACAGTAACAATAACAATAACAACAACAAATTGAATTATTATTCTATAATACAATAATAATTACAATTACAATAACATAGTTACCGTCGGCGTTATCGTCGTTAATCAAAGTAAACATGCAATTTACATATCAAAAAATGTGAATGTGTATGAAAATTATAAAGATAAAAAAAGATCTCGATTACCCATTGTAATGGACAATGACAATAACAATAACTATAACAGTAGCAATAACAATATCCATAACAATAACAATAGCAATAAAAATAACAATTACAATCACAATAACAATAACATTGTTATCGTCGGCTTCCTATAAAGTAAACTTGAAATTTACATATGAAAATGTAAAAAAAATGTATGAAAATTATAATTATCTTCGTCGGTTACCTGTAATTTACCATACATACAAAAAAATGTACATATTATAATTTTTGTACAATAAATTTGTATTACTTTGTAGATTCAAATGTGGATAACTGTTTACTTCCCAATATAATATGGACCCCGAGTATCTACGGCCCGTTATGTTGCTGTAAACTGTAGATTACTTCGGGATTGACAATCATAGGTTTTTGTTTGTATGGACGACGCTTTATAAGCGGGTGGCGTTTTCTGAGTTAAAAACACATTGAAACTAATAACGAAACAGCAAGTTGTGGTTTTAAGCCTTTGTCCTAAACACAGGCGTTATATAAAACGAAACCATCTATTAATCTTGATAAACCTGGATTAGCACTGGATTTAACCATGGGAAGATTTGGACCCACCGTAAATAATATCGATGCATATTTCTTGTGAAAAATAACATGAAACCCTTTTATAAATGTTATTTTTCTCGAATGAAATATTTTTTAATTTTGTGCCGGATCATAACATAGTCATTACTAAGACAGAGTTATAAAAACGTCTGTTTCACAATTTACAAGTTGAATATTTTTTTCTAGAGAACCGTTTTTATGTTTTGTCATAACCCAAATAAATTTCCATAAAACATTTCTAACAGATCGTAAATATCAACAATATTTTGAGTTTGTCAAAATTTTTGTAGACAAGGGCTGGATTCAAGTCCTTTGGGAG
Organism: Micrasema longulum; assembly: GCF_059751315.1. NCBI lineage: Eukaryota > Metazoa > Arthropoda > Insecta > Trichoptera > Brachycentridae > Micrasema > Micrasema longulum. The sequence continues at coordinate 6,140 of NW_028277962.1, forward strand.
CTGTTTATATTAACATATTACAACAGAGATAAAGAGCACTTCAGAGAAGGTAATATAGAAGTTCAGCAAGAAGCTAAAAGCTACCTAGAAGTGTAACATTCACCATTCTGCCTGTTTTTGAACATCCGCATTTTCTCAACTCTTCCATCTGTTGACTTTTGTGAAGTAAAAGACCGGAAACCTTTATCATGTGGGTGAGATTGATTGAGTAAAGTGGCCACTTAATCTGGCCAATGACAGGCCATATTCCCTTCTTAAAAATGTTTTACCTCTCTGTGACAACAAATTTAAATATGAACAACTCCCTAGGGAGAAAATACAGCCAGTCTGCAAGCATTTAGACCTACTCAAAACATTGATAAATGTTAGTATTTATACTGCATGTATTAAATTTATATAAAATTTGTATATATTTGTAATATTCTATTTTTTATCTGAATAAACTAAACTCTTTTTGTTTATTTACCATTTTTTATTGAATTTTCAGTTGATTATAAATCTACATTATACTACAAAAGGGTGAATGGAAATTAAAGAAGGAGGAAAAAACACAAATATTCAGAAAGTGACATTTGATCTTGATTTAAATGTACATACTAAACGGGCGTCTCTGATTTTGTCAAAATCATTCTTGAAACAAATGGGAGGGACTTCTCAATAGAGGCGAAGAAACTTTTTTATTTGTAATTTATTAGCTTAAGCCGAGTAGAGCCAATAGTGTTTGATTTCGCCGATTATCGGATCACAATAACAATCCATCACAACTGACATTTTGGCAGGAATCCATCGAACTATATAAACCACAATTCAATCAGATAATTGTTATTGTTAGCCTTCCCAAACGTAAACAATAACAAATTACTAAATAACTGTTGCCTAAAACTAGCAGCCTTGTAACCTTGTAACTCGAGTGATCGGAAATATCAAATTACATAATATTGTCATGCGATTTTTTTCTTCACGAAACGCTTTCATAACTGGACACACTCAAAGAGGAAAACGTATCAATTTCACTATCGGGGTATTTTGTCGGGGATCATTCGAAATTTAAAAACGTAGGTGTTTCGAAAATCAGTTTCATTCACACTAAAAAAACGTTTTTTTTGTCAATAAACGGGTGACTATTTCTTCTTCTTCTTCTTGTGTCCTAGCTTGTGTCTCCGACGTTGGCAACCATTCTAAAATTCTAATGAACTTGCCTGTATTTTTTATTTCAATGCCTAAAATCCTGCGCTATTCTTTGTATATTTATATAATACATGTAATAAAATTACTTACAAAATGCGAGCTCAAAAATTAATGAATTAAAATGAATGAAGCCTATGTAAAAACTAAAATACGCAACTACTATGGGGAGCAGGATATCAAAATGACATAAACAGACTACAAAGACAACAAAATAAAATATTAAAGTTAGTATATGACCTTCCCTATCTAACTGCAACTAGAGAACTTCAAATAAAGGTTTCAGCTCTTTAACTTCACAAACATCAACAGATGAAAGAATTGAAGGAATATAGATGTTTAAATATAGGCAGAATGGTGAATGTTACACAGTGTGTAAAGTGGCCACTTAAACCAGCCATTGACAGGTCATAAGCCCTGTAGATGCCTAGACTTCTATATTACCTTCTCTTAAATGTTCTTCATCTCTGTTGTAATATGTTAATATAAACAGCTTCCTGGGGAGTTGAATCCAGTCCTTGTCTCCAAAAATTTGGACAAACTCAAAATATCTTTCATGTATTGACATAATATTGATAATTGTCAATTCAATTTAATTCATTTATTTAAATATAACATATATATACATTAAAAACATAGATTCAATACGTACATATTATAAAACAGAAAAAAATACATAAAAGAGACTCATGTCAAAGTAGAGGGAGAATCCTGCTCCGAAAAACCCCTTCGGATACATGGAACAGATCAATATCCAGAGCGATGTTGTTCAGCATAGCGGTAGCCCTTCCAACAGGCATAACCATAGGCAGATTGATCCTGTATATCGGAATATGAAACAATCTATGCTGACGCTGTCTTAGGTAATTATCAGGAACATACAAACCAATGCTCATCCTAATCTCAGAATTATCGATCATTCCGCGCAACAATCGATAAAAATGTGTAGTCAAATACACATTCCTTCCAGTCTCTAAACTGTTTTAGCCAAGCATACCGGAATCGAACCCAGAACCTTCCGCGGGTGAGACGAGTGCCTTAACTACTACACCACGAAGGCCGCCAATTTGAACCGAATTCGACTCTACTGCTTTTATTGCTCCTTTCACTGTGAGTTTGGCATATTAAATGTAGGGGAAATGTCGAATATTGAAATTATTCTTTCTGACCATATTGTAACGACTTATTTTCGGTTTCCGGGAAGCCAACTTACCAATCAGCAGAACTCTTCGCCTAGAGCTTGTGACGTCATCGACGGTGTAATTTCAAAATTACGAAACTTTAAAATGTCACAGCGCTGGTAATACGATGCATAAAAAAAGGTTAAGTTATAAAGTCTTTTTAAAAAACAAACACATAAAAACATTGAAAACGATTGGTTGCAAATGCTTGTATTAAAAAGAAATTAAATTTTTAAGAATTTAATATCATAAAATAAATTGTGTAAAATCAATATTTCTTGTCTGACCTAACCGGAATCGAACCTAGAACCTCAACCATGGTACGTGAACGAGCCAACTACTATAATACTTCATACAATTTCCTTACCAGGGCTTGTATCTGAGAGCAGCCATCGAGTTATTTATTTATTTATTTATTTATTTATTTATTTATTTATTTATTAACGGACATTGTCCATGTATACAATTTATAAGGTTTAAATATTACAAATAAAAGAGTAGTTTAAAACATTTAAAGAAAAAAGAAAGAAGCATTGACAAACATAAGGGACATCGAGACAAGATCTGGACTATTTATTTAGTGCTCGTTTAAATCGTTGTAAACTTAAACCAAAAAAGTCCAGATCCTGTCTTGAGTTAACAATACGACAAAGGCGGGTCATTGGAGAATTTAGGCCATAGTTTGTTCTATGCTGATCGATGAACAGTACTTCATTGTTTCTCAATCTACGAGTCGGAATATTGAATTTTACTTGTCCCAGTAATGATGGAACATCGATTATACCATTTAGTATGCCGAACATATATATGGAGTCAATATTAGTTCTACGTTTTTGTAGACTAGAAATATTTAACATTGACTCTATTTCGGCATAAGAATAATTATCTCTCTCTAGTCCAAGCATCCACGCTATTTTTCGAAGCAAGCGATGTTGGACTGATTCAATGTGATTTATGCGATTGACATAGAATGGAGACCAGACCACTGAGGCATATTCAAGAAGAGGGCGAACAGTTGAGCAATAAAGAGTTTTGATTGTACGGACATTAGTAAAATCAGAGGATATTCTGTTAATGAAGCCAAGTAATTTCAGTGATTTATTTACTGTATTATCTATATGCTCGTTGTATGTCAGTTTATAGTCCAAAACAACTCCTAAATCTCTGATGGACTTGACTACATCAATTTTGGAGTTTTCTAATAGGTACTCGAAGGAAATTGGTTGTTTTGTTCTATGAAATGACATTATTTTGCATTTTTTAATATTTAGTTCTAATTTATTGACTTTACACCATCGGTTAAAAGAGTTAATGTCTGATTGAAGAAGAAAGCAGTCTTGTAAAGTTGAAAACACTTCTCCAGGGTTCTGCTTCTATTTCACACACACAACTTTATTCTTTATCGGCCCAGACTCAAACCAATTGCTTAATGGACTTCATTTAAAAAAAAGAGATTGAAGAAAAATTTCAGTGCTAAGAAAAATCAGATGTAAAAAGCATTTTCTTCCCCGCGGTAAAAATTAAAGCATTTAATGGTAATGCGAAATTTCGCGAAAATGCGTGAAAAAAATATTAAAAACGAACTACTTTGAACTACCACTAAGTTTTGTGAATCAACCAATCAATTACAGTCTTGTTATGAATTGTGATAGATTTCCAGTTTCTGCGTAGCCAATTTTTTCAGCGTTTAGTGTATTTTGATTCAACGGGCTCTACTTTAAAATGTTAGCACAACTCACCGACGACAACAGATGACTCAACGGGCGGAGTAATTTTAAAATTACAGATCTTAAAAATACCATAGCGATTATATTACGATTAAGACCAGGTTGTAGTTCCGTGGTAGTAGTGTAAAATCACGAACCAAATACCCGGGGCTCAAATCCCACTCTACTACAACTCGATTTCCATTTTTCCAGCACAAGTTATTTACGACTTTTAGGAAATGGTCTGAAAATTTAAATATTTGAGCAAATAATAACTCTAGTATTTCTCTTTTAATTAAAAAAATAAAACAAAAGATTTTTTTTTTTTTTAGATTGATAGTTTATTAACTAGTTAATATATAAAAAAATAAAAAAATACAAGAAGCATATGGGATGTCTATAAAAGTAATCGAACTTATTAAAGCCCTTCACTTAAGTAGTGCCGAATGCCGAATCAGAATTAACGATGTTGTCACAGATTGGCTCGAGGTTACCACTGGAGTTCGCCAAGGTTGCATCCTTGCACTGTTTCTTTTTAAAATCCGTCCGTACTTTATTCTTTGAATGTCAATTCCACTAGATCGAGGAATATCCATATCCCCCTCCCAAAAACTCTATGACCTAGAGTATGCCGATGATGCGGTTATAATTGAAGATTCAATCGTGGGTCTTCGTAGATTAGCTAAATAGGTACTCCGCGTGCATGGGTTTAAAAACCAATATTGCAAAAACCCATGTACTGCGTAATACTTCGTGCTTTGATGCTCAAAATCCCCTGACTCAAAATCCCCTGAAGGGTCGAGAGTTTCAAATACCTGGGAGCAGATGTTACAGAAAATGGCAGCTTTAAAAAATAACTAGGAGTGCGGTAAGAAGTAGCAGGCGCCACATTAAACAAAATGCCGCCTATATAACGCCTGCATAACACCTATTCTCCTCTACGGATTCAAATTGTGGCACCTCACTAGGGCCCAAAACAACGAAATTGAGAATAGGTGTCTCAGAAGAATCTTGGGTGTGCGGTGGTTTGACTTTGTGAAGAATAAATTAAAAAGAGAACGGATGCAGCAAAATCCGGTGACAACTGTCATCATGCGGAGACGATACGGTTAGCTGGCCATGTACTGCGGATGCCTCCAGAGAGCCTTAACCCCGCTTGACCACTTTACAAGGCATCAGGTTTTCAACGTCCTAGACGTCCACTGCTGACTGTTTGTCGGCAGTTTATGTCAGAACTTCGGAACGAAAATCTGACTTGGTAGGACGCAAATGATTTGAGAGCAGATAGAGATGCATGGGAGCTCTTTGTGGATACCATGCTCCAACTAGGGAGTGGACATGGAATGAAATACTTATAAAAAACACACTGTATATGTATATCCCGTAATAACCGTTTTCTTTTTTGTATCAAGTGTTATTTAAGTCATATTACATACTTTATTTAATATAATTTTTAATGTTTTCCGATCGGAACGATTTTTTAATTTAACATTTCCATGACTCAAATAAATCCAAGTGCTTCGGTTCTTCGTAACAAAATGACTTGCACTCAGAACACTTTGATAGCTAGCCAAGTTCCGTGTAACGGTGAACAGACTGTTCGCAAATTTGGACCCATGTTCCTAACTTAGAAATTAGTTCAAGTCAACTAAAAATAGTCCCGAATCGTTGACCGCCACTGTATTTAAAGAACGCGTGTCTAAATATTAAGTATGTGTGCGTGAGTATGTGTGTATCGGTGTGTACGTATATTCATCCAAGCAGGGACGTACTGAGATGCAAACAGATAGATTAGAACTCCTTTTATCCGAACTGTTTTACACAGACAACGCGTCAAAAAACTGTTTAGAACAATATACATTTTTTTAATTGAATCGGCATTCACTTCGTAACACTTCATTATAAATTATTATGAAAATAAAACTTTGTTGTTAGTGTTACAAAATTTTATTATTTTACAAGAACACAACTATAGTTTCGGAAGAGCACTCCTCCCATCGACGAGTGATATAAAACTAAACTCAACTCATTTATATCTCATCAACTTTAGGGTGCCTGGAAGAATGACAATTCACGGACAGTTTATACTTGTAATGCCGTATTGAACAGACTTCATGAACTCGGCAATAGTTATTATTATTATTATTATTATTTTTTTTATTATTATTTATTTAAAGAAAACAACAGCCATTACAACAAAAAATACAGTATTTACAAATAAACCAAAATTTTAGGCCAATTATAGTTTTCTATATAAAAACTAAATAGAATGTAAAAAATTTTAAAAAAAGCGTACCTGTATTAAGCCACTCCGTATCATATCATTTGCAAAAAATAAAAAAATTAATAATAACTAAAAGTACAAAATTTAATTTATTATTATAATTTTTAAATAATTTAAAAAAAAAAATCATTTTACTGATCCCCACGGAGTAGCTTCAGATCAGCTTTTCCTCTTAGATATAAATACAAATGTACAAGTATATAACAAATTACAAATGTTAAATAGATAGTACTGATTAAGTTAAATGATTATTATCTGCAATTATAGCCTTGGCATTTTTCTTATAGTTAATTAAAGTTAGAAAATATATATCAATTTCAAAAAAATGTTTGTTATAACTATTTAAGATTCTGGGAAAAGGTGCATTCTTGTTGTTGTTTGTGCTTGATCTTCCAACATGAAACAATTGCTGCAGCCGAGTTGTGCGCTGAGGGATACGAATTTTAATTTTCTCAAGAAGTTGGGGACAATCTAATTTGTTATTTACTATTTTGTAAAGGAAGACGGTATCAGATATAGTTCTTCTGGATTGTAAGGTTTCAATATTGTGATATAGTACAGCTTCTTCATAGTTATTAAAATGTTCATTTTGTCGATAGTTTAGATGCTTCATAAAAATTTTTTGAATCCTTTCAATTCTTAAAATGTATTTGGAGTATTGAGGAGACCAGACTGTAGAGCAATATTCAAGAATACTGCGGACATGTGCAAAATATAATATTTTTAGTGTTTGTGGATAGTTAAATGGTTTACATACTCTTATTATAAAGCCTAATGTTTTGTAAGCTTTGCTGACCATCTTCTCTATTCCCACGTATCGGATATATTTGGTGTAGGGTATTGTTCCTATAGGACAAACCTTTTGAACTTTTTCAAAGATGGTGAATGGTAATTATATTTATTTATTTATACATTTCAAAAAATATAAAAAATTTTGTTCACTTTGCCCAGGAGTACTTTATGATTTTCTTGTTATATTACTTTAAAATATTTTATAATTAAATTTGATTTTTACATTTATTCTTAAATTGTTTAAACTTCTACCAAATATGTTGTTTAATTTTAAGATTATTTTTTTGTTTATTAATCTTGGGTAAAAGCCAATTTGATGTTTTTTAAAAAAAATATATTGAACCAAATATAATAATTTATGTTAATAAATATGTTAATGACGAACTATAAGCAATAACGACTTGTTAATAATAACACGTGAACAAACGCAATAAAACGCTTTGCAATTACATCCAATCTGCTAAACAAAATGGATTTTTACCCTTGAAAATAGACGCACTATATCTGAATTATGCTATTTATATAAATTATTAAATAATAAAGTAGACTCTTTTAACCTACTCTCCAAAATTAATCTGAATGTCCCCTTTCGCGTGACAAGAAATAAGTATTTATTCCATCTGCCAGCACTAACTATGCACAACACTCTTTTTTTCTATCGTTCTTGCTCTAACTATAATGCTTTTTTTCCGAATATTGATATATTTAACACGCCACTTAACTTATTAAAAATAAATTAAGACTCATTCTTTTTGGGTGCGATACGCTCCCACTTGCTATTTAATGATGCTCACATTTACACACACCTGAGCACTTACTCCCACACAAACACACCTTTACACTTACTCTTTGCAAATACAAATAAACACACCCTTTTGTTGTACCACAATTTAATATGTATGATTTTTATTTAGAGACTTCGCTTGTCTGTATTTAAACCGTATCTTTTTTATGTTTTTATATCATTGTCGACTGTTTGTTTCTGTAAAATAAATAAACTGATAAACATTTTAATAATAACGACATATGAACATTAACGAATGTAAATAATAAATATATGTAAGCAATAACAAAATGTTCACATTTTTATGTTACGCATACGAAAACATATCTCAATTATAATTTCAATTATGTTTTTATATATAAATATTCTTTTTCTGTTGATTTCAATGATACTCTTATTTTGTTTTTTTAATACTACTATATTTTACTATTCTTTTGTTGATTTTAATAAATCCATTATTTTGTATATTTGATTATGTGTGATTCTTAATTTGTAAAATTTATAGTTAAAAATTATTTCTGATTATCTATTTTGCATTGTATTCTTTGGAATGTTATTATTTATTACATTTACCTTTTGTCTTGATTGTTATTCTATGTCATTATAATTTGATCTAATTAATTTTATTATGTATTTTTATTGTGGCTTGACACGGGCATAGCCTAAAAAGCCTTAATAAGTTAATTAATATTTAAACTAGTGTAATTTTGAATGAATAAATAAAATAAATTATGATATTTCAATAAAAATTACATATAAACACTAACAATAAGTATGAAACAACGACATATATAACTTGAACAATATTTCACAAAGATAACTATATTCTTTATTTGCCCGGACACAGAATTGTTATACACAGGCTCAATCAAAAATGTTCCACGATAATTCGATCAATGATTTGCTCTTGCCGCAAAAGTACGAAACAAGAATTATAATGACTTTAACGAGTTCGTAGTTTTAAACTTGGTCGGAACTTAATACGGAGAAACAAGTAAAAATCTCCTCTCAAACCATTAGATTAAAATGAGTCGTTTGAGGAAACATTTAAAGTTTTACACTTGGTAACTTTGCCTGCAAACTTTAATGGACATCGTGGCCAAACTTCGGATATTGTCCTGAAATTAAACTTGGACTTGTACATAAAGGGAGCGTTTACGCTTGAAAATTACATTTTAAAATATTTTCTCAATTGTTAATATCCATGACTTGTTCGTAGAAATAAAATTAATGTCTAGTTACATTTAATTCCAATAATTTGGAATAACCGGTGACTGAATTAATCGCTTTCGCGACATCTTCAAGACTTGTACCTTTATTATAAAATTCAGTGTATTTATAATTCGGGATGATATTCTGCTTCACGTATATTATCTATATAATAAATTACAATGAACTTCCATATAAAACTTTCACTTATCGTCTTTTATGATAAATTACTCTACTTATTAAACTCTTACAATCACTATCTATTATAATAAATTACTATGAGCTTCCACGAAGAATTTTCAATAACTCGTCTTTTATTTCGAAAATAAATTACCACCAAGAATTTTCACAAACTCGATTTCTATTTTTATAATAAATTAAAATGAACTTCCACCAAGAACATTCACACACTCGTCTTCCATTTCTATAATAAATTACAATGAACTTCCACCAAGAATTTTCTATAACTCGTCTTTTATTTCTATTATAAATTACAATGAACTTCCACCGAGAACTTTCTATGACTAGTCTTTTATTTCTAATCTAAATAATTACAATAATCTTCCACCAAGGGTTTTCACCAACAAACTTGAATACATTGTTTATTTTTATTTTCATTTGATTTTTTTATTTATTAATTTATAAATTTATTGCAAAAAAATAATATACATACTTAATAACAGGGAATTTATATAAAACTAATTAATGTAAAATGAAAACGGAGTGTTCTCTGTTTATGATAGTCTCCATCTAACATGGCACAGCTTGTTCTAAGATGGAGATTATGATGATGCTAACCTTATTAATTAATTCCACACTTAAATATTTAATTTTATACATTTTCTCAATATTTTATACCTAGTATTGAATACTTTATCTGAATAAACCACCGGTACCAAAAATCGTTATTTATCTGTGTATCATCAGATGAAGAAACATGGATATTCAAACATAGGAAGAATGGTGAATACTACATAGTGTGTAGTAAATTTTTATTTTATTTTATTTTATTAATTTTTCTCGCCCCGAAGGCTTTTACATATAATTTATACAAAAAATAAGTATATAAACAATACAAAATTAAAAAATGTAAAAACATTATCCAGAAATAAAAGAAAGAACAGTATTTAGAAATAGCAGGAATAAAACAAAAAAAGTTGTTTCATATCTGAAAAATGTAAAATAATAAATGATAAAAAATCAGATAAAAGAAAGTAAAATTTAAAGATATGTGATTTTAAAAAATACAGTTGAAAAAGTTTGGAAAATATAAGAACATAATATCATAATACGATATAACATAGTATTACTCCGAAAAGAAACAAATTATTAGAAAGAAATACGATAGAGACACGCTAATGGTCAACATCTACGGTGTGCAAAAAAAAAATTGCTCTAATGCCATAATCCAGGAAGAAAATAAGAGAACATTTGATTATTTAAACATTTAATTTTATTCAATTTCTTCCTACCTATCCAAACAGTTCAATTTTAATGTCCCCTTTCGCGTGACAAGAAATAAGTATTTATTCCATCTGCCAGCACTAACTATGCACAACACTCTTTTTTCTATCGTTCTTGCTCTAACTATGCCTTTTTTTTTTTCAAATATTGATATATTTAACACGCCACTTAGTTTATTAAAAATAAATTGAGACTCATTCTTTTTGGGTGCGATACGCTCCCACTTGCTATTTAATGATGCTCACATTTACATACACCTGAGCACTTACTCCCACACAAACATAACTCTACACTTACTCTTTACAAATACAAATAATTATTTAACAAAATATTAATAAACATATACATTTTTTAAGAAGTAAAAAATGACTAAATATCTACACTATACTATGAAGAGAGGAGGGGGTAAAGAGGGAAGGAAAGAGGGAGGAAAAAGGAAAAACTTAAATATTCAGGAAGTGACATTTCATACGTGATTTGAATGTAAATAAAGAAGGGGTAGGGCGGGGCGTCTTTGACATAAGTGGGTAGATTATTCCATAATCGACCAACTACAACTGTGAAAGAGGAGTCAAAACTTTTGTATGAAGAAAAGTCTGACCTAGTTTCCTCTTAACAGTTAACATTCTGTGTGAAAATTTTCCCTCGAGTCATTGTGTGGTAATCTGAGGTTATCTTAGGTTACCCTATGGTAATTTGAGGTTAGGAAATGATCGCCTGATAATTATTGTCTCTTTTCATCTTATTGAAATTATGTATACCTTCATAAGTGATCAAAAAACAGAGATCGACAGCTGCCCATGCGACGATGAAACTCCTCAAGATGTCCCTCACCTGTTGATGCATTGCCCCTTTTTCAGCTTTCAAAGACAACAGCTGGAGGCGCGATGCAGAGGCCTGGGTGAAGATCTATGCGACATCCCATCGGTGATAGGTAATAAAGAACTCACACGAGAGGTAGTATCATACATGATAAATATAGCGCAGGAAATTGGTAAAATAAACCAAAGTAGGGAACAAAATGCCGAACACTCCTCCAGTGGAACGGAAGGCCTGTTGACTACTGCCAACAGGCCGGCTTCTCCTGAAGAGTTTTAAGTGGTTTCCTCTCCACGTAAGCAAATGCTGAGAAGTTCCTGATTAGCCCACATTAATATATCCCTCCTGATCCCAATAGTTTAGATAAATTTTAAGATATTTAATTGCAGAAAAATCCACTTTTTGAAATATAAACCTTGTATATTATAAGCAAGGTAAATAATAAAGCAACTCCAATATAAAAAATATAAAAAAAGTGATCAAATTAGATATATTTGTCTGAGGGTACTAGTCATTTTCGGAGATCTCTGTCATCTCTAACTGGGGTAAGCGCTCCCTGCATTGACAAACAAAAATTTCACAAAAATTTGTAGATAATCTTTGTAATGTAATCTATTTGTTTGGATAGTTGTAAAAAAATAACTTAATCAACTAGTTTTAACAATATTTGAGTTTGTCCAAATGTCCGTAATTTAAAATTTGTTTTCCGGCGTTGCCTAGTTTGCGAAATAATTCAGTCAGATGAATCTCTTCACAACAATAAAGGTTTCAGCTCTTTAACTTCACTAAAATCAACAAATGGAAGAATTGAAGAAATATAAATGTTCAAACATAGGCGAAATGGTGAATGTTACCAGCCAATAAGCCCTGTAAATGCCTAGACTTCCATATCCCTTATTTAAGGTATTCTCCATCCCTGTTGTAATTTGTTAACTAGTGATAACTTCCATTATAATCAATATGAACAAAAATAGTTTTAGTTATTATATTTTTTATTTTTTATTAATTTTTTTTTTTTTTTTTTTTTTAAATTTATTTGGAAGTTCAACAAGAATACATACAATACATACATTTTTCAAGTGAGCATAACTGACGTTCTTTACATATATTCTCAATTACAGAACTTCAACATCTTTCATAAATTATATAAAATAAGAGTGTAAATTCAATTTAAGTAATGGTAAAGATTAAGTTTAGTGAAATGTGAAAATAAAGAAAGATTTTTTTTTTTTTTTAAAGAAAAGAAAAGAGAAATTAAAAACATATAAGATATAATAAAAAAAGACTAAAATTAATTTACATACACAAAACTAAGGATTAGGCATTTGATCTAAGATACATAGTAATGTTTTTTTTATAACTATTTGCTCTATCATGATAAATGTCAATGTTAACTTTTTTTTCCATTTTGTTATAGAGTCTTAACATACTTGCAAGAGGGTTAAAATGTGCCATATTGTTTGTAAAAATTGGAAGGTAAAATGTATTAGGTGATCTAAGGCGCCTACGGGGAACGTACAATGACACACTTTGAACACAAAACACTGAATCAACATTATTGTGAATTATATTATACAAGTACATCATATCTATAATTTGTCTCCTAGTTTCTAACTTTTCAATTTTAAAATACTCCAAGCGCTCTTCATAACATTGAAGTATTCTGCCCATGTTACACTTAAACGACAAAGAACGAAGAAATTTTTTCTGTACAGTTTCAATTATATTTTTATAAATCACATAATGAGGTGACCAAACAATACTTCCAAATTCCAACTTACTACGTACAAGAGAATTATACAAACAAATTATTGATGCTGCATTTTGCAACAAATAAAAATACAGTATTACAACTAAATACAATTTTTTACATTAATCAAATACATATATTTACATAAACGTTTCCCATTACGTAAAAGAAATAAACAATTATTCTTGTGTACATAAATTTTATTTTAATTAATAATATTGTTAGGAAAACATAAATAAATTACAAAAAAGATACAAACGATGTTTTCAATCAGTGTTACATAAAGAAGAATTATAGATGTAATTTTTCACTTCTTTCTTAAATATATTGTATTCCTGACTGTACCTTTAATTATCTTTGTTCATTTCATTAAAGAAAAATATTCCTCTGTAGGTATAATGATGTTGTGCAGTAGTTGTTTTTAATTTAGGAATAAAGATATTACCACCTGTTCTAGGTCGCGTACTTACGTTTTGTGACCTAGAAATACTACTATTTATTTTATCTTTATGTATTTGAAGCAAACAATTATTTTTATATCTAAAACCTCATTTTTTTTTAAAATAATTAAACAGTGGGAAAAGTAGACGGTTTTTTCAAAATAACCTTTTTGATGAATTTTTGTAATTTTTCAACCGGTATATATTTGTTTTAAAAACACCACCCCATCCGATTATTCCGTACTGTAATATGGATTGGGCGAATGCAAAGTAAATTGTTTTTAATTTTTCGATGGTTAATATATTCATGTTATTAGATTCGGACGCATTATGTTTCTTATTTTTTATTTCTTATCTTCCATTCTTCATTTGATTGATTTTTTTGAGTAGCTTCGTATTCGTCATCTCCCCTTTTTTTAAGTTTACGCAAGGGTTGTTGTATTCCATTATTGGTTAGTTTTTTAAAATTTTACTTTCATCACAAAACGACATTCTCTATCATTTACTCCGCATTTATTTATTTATTTTATTTTATTTGAGATTTTTATAGCTATTACATAAACAAAATAAGTAGAAAAATATTTAAAATAATAGAGCCAATTAAAAAAATCTAATGTAAATCTAATGACACATAATATATAAGAAAAAAAAAACATTATGAGGAACTTCAGCCCTACGGGAAATTGGATACAAAAAATGTTTTCTTGCGCGGGGTAAAAATAACAGTATAAATTGTACAGCAAACTTTCTTGAAAATGTACGGAAAAAATATTTTGATAAAAATGCACTACTTTGAATGACGTCACCGGTTCATGTGAATCAACCTATGATCTGAGAGCTATGGAAGATTTCCGGTCTGCTTGTCGCTTCTGGACCAATGGGAAGAACTGAATGAGAATAAGCGGAAATGAACCTCTGACGTTACACGCGGAGTTATTTCAGAAATACAAAACTTTAAAAAATCGTTGCGCTGATAATACGATGTATAAAAATTGAAAAAAATAATTGACTTTGTTTAATAGTCTATTATCAAATAAAAAAATTAAAAAAACCCACCGAACTTCCTCATTGTATGAGTGTGACGTTTGTATTCATGCGTATTTGAATGTGTGTATGCGTGAATGAATGAGGGAGAGGGTACATGTGCGTGTGGGAATGAACGAGGGAGAGGGTGCCCAAGTATATAAAAATAATTGTGTTAAACTTGTAATTATATTTAAAATGGCACAAGAAAGAGCTTGGTAAAAAGTTTGAAAACTTTTTGTTAAAATTTAAATCAAGAAATTTTATAAATTGTATTTTTTAAAAGCATGTTAAATTTCAAAACCGTATTCTAAAAAAATGCATTTTATTTTAAAATTGAACTGATACACACTGAATGAATAATGTGCGACGAGTCCCATACAATACGAGTTCGGTAGGTAACCACAAAATGCAGTAAATACGATATAATGTCAACAATAAAACAATGTTTGACAATACGCGAACGTTGATTCAAAACGAACATACAAATACATATTATATGCACCTACATAATATTTAAAAAAGAATAACATAAGTTAAATAGAAATGATACGAATTTAGATGTTTTAATGCTCTAATTTTCTTTTTGATAATCCATACTTATTTTTTTTATGGTCTTGTTTTGTTTGTTGAAGATCTTCGAAGAAATCCAATAAAAAAATAAGGCCTTGATTTAGAGAATGACACACCACTGGATATGAACGTAGTTATGCAAATAGCAAGCAGTCCACAATTACGAAAAAATGAGATATTGGTGTTATCGGGTGCAGTCAGGTCAGCCAGACCGCTTTCACACAAAAATTGTGTTCAAGCACCTTCTGAAAATGGTGTCGATTACAAAAATGGCATTTTTGGGTATGCAGAAAATACCCACAGCAGTAGAAAAATCTTACGATTCTTTAAAAATCATTAAAACTTGTCAAGTACAAAATTAGATTCTTGTTTGTCATATAAAAAAACCAATGGTTTCATTGTTTATCATTTGTTAAAGCCAAAAACATTCTAACTGTTGTGTAGATTTGTAAATTCACTCTTTTTACAAAAGTGCTAATATTTCAGTTTTACTTTTCTATGGCTGGCTGCTTTCTGCATAACTACGTTCAATTCTATGTTCCGCTAAAAACAGCCAGACCGCTTTCATACAAAAAACTGTAAAAATCACCTTATGAAAATAGTGCCGATCACAAAAACGGTATTTCTCAATTTGCACAAAACACCCACAGGACTAAAAAAATCTTACGGTACTTAATTCATTTACACTGTTCAAATACATAATAAGATTCTTGTTTGTTATACCAAAAAACGAATGTATTCATTGTTAATCATTTACCTTTCTTTTTTTTCCTTCGATCCGTCAGCGCCTAGAATCTTCTTGGGTTATCCCCGATCACTGGACTACGCAGTTTTTATCAGGTCATGGTAAATTTAATCAAAAATTATTTGTTTTTAATATTGTTGACTCTCCTTCGTGCTGCTGCGGATATCCTAACCAATCTTCTGAACACATCCTGTGGTCTTGTCCCTTTCCCCTTCTCTATGATTACCGAATGGAGCTTCTCGCTACTATCCGTGGCCCTGTTATAGGTCCTGTCGGATATACAGATCTGGTGGCTTCTAAAAAGAATTTCAAGGCTTTTAAAAAGTTTTGTAATCATTTCGGCGAATTGATCATGTCCAATCAATTTAATCCCAGTCAGTGAAGAATTCACTTCCCTCTCTTCTCAATCCAATGAAGTACATATTATGTACTTCTGGATTACTTTCTTTCAGCACAAAGATGCTAAGGCTACCAGATTTCAGAGAGCTCCTTCGGGCAGCTTTTCTCGTTAGACAACGAGCAAATTTTCCGTGTATGTGGGCACCGCCAAGGAGACTTATGTCCTCAGATGCGGTGTGCGGTATGTGGTGGGTAAGCTGTAAAAGTCAAAAACATTCCAACTGTTGTGTAGATTTGATAATTCCCTCTTCTCACAAATGTGCTATTATCTCAGTTTCGCTTTTCTATGGCTGGCTGCTTTCAGCATAACTACGTTCATATTATGTTCCTGTTATAAATGTGTTCTTAACTTGTACGAGTATAGCGAGCATCGTTAGTTTTGGTTCTTGCAGAACCTCATTTGAAATTATCTTAAAAGAAATTTTACTTTGGATTACGATAATGTCGCCTCCTGTTTGCCGACTTGACGAATCACATCTGACAGTCGAGTATCTCGAAAACATTACTTCATTATTTGTTATTTCTTTAGTTACATGTTTAACAAAGCATCAGCAAACATGGTTTATACTTATACAATAATATTTCCAGTTATTCGCAATGAGCTAAAACCCTCGAAACATATAAAATATTTTTGAAATTGAACCCTTTCCCCATAGAATTAAGAATACTCCAGAAGGAGCGGAGCGTAGAATCATATTTTAGTACATCGGGCTGTGTTCGAAAATCTCCCCACTCTGCCCCACTTCCGCCGCACGCACGCGTGAAGTCTGCGCGTAATGTTGCCAGATCGCCAAAATTTTTATCATAACACAAATATAAGATAATTATATTTAAAAAAAAGCAATTTGTTAATTCCTCTAAAATTTATTGTACACTTGGAAAAGTTGATTGACACAACAGAGTAGATAAGTAAAGGGCATTGATAAGAATAATCGAATTAATGAACCAACAATATTTTGAGTTTGTCCAAATTTTTGAAGACAAGGACTGGATTCCACTTCCTGGGGAGCTGTTTACATTATTACAACAGAGATGAGGAACATTTAAGAGAAGGTAATATAGAAGTCTAGGCATCTACAGAGCTTATGACCTGTCAATGGCTGGTTTAAGTGGCCACTTTACACAATGTGTAACATTTACCATTCTGCCTATATTTGAACATCTATATTCCTTCAATTCTTTCATCTGTTTATGTTTGTGAAGTTAAAGAGCTGAAACCTAAACTTAAACCAGCCATTGACAGGTCATAAGCCCTGTAGATGCCTAGACTTCCATATTACCTTCTCTTAAATGTTCTTCATCTCTGTTGTAATATGTTAATGAATGAATAAACTTTGAACTTAAAAAATAAAACAAATTTTATTTGAAATAAAACGGATATTTTGATTTCATGATAAATAATATTTGATGTTTTAAAGATAATGTCGGTCAAATGTCCACCACGGCGTTGTTTAATCCAAGAGATAATTTTTCATTGGTTCTCTCGTTATATTATCAAGGTAGCGTAAAAAAATTGACTATCCTTGCAACACTAACAAAATGTTCATTTTGTTTTCTTTGACAATCTGACAGATGGTAGAATAATACATTTTTTAAGTAATGCATTTGCTGCTTACAAATCCATTTGCTCCTTACACATGAAAAGTAATCCCATCCTGTTTCTTTTGGATCCCAAGTAGTATTTCTATACTTTTAAACGACACAACATGGCATAGTTGAATTCAAATTTGAAGTTGCGTACTGAGCGACGTCTGCAAAGAAACTAATAGGTCAAAACGTAAATGTACTCGTTTAAGAGTAGTTTAGTCGCCTTCTGTTTGATGCGCTTATGCGGTTTCTGGACTATTCTTAATTCTATGCCTTTTTCACTTTTAAAGTCTTTTTTTTTCTCTGATTCGATTCTCTTTTTAAAAACTACACATTCCTAACCAAATGATTAATATTCAGTTGTAATTAGTCATTCATTTGTAATCTTACCGTTTTTACTCCATAGTTTTCCCGATACCGAATTTATACCAATAAAGTGGTATTTTCCGTAATACCGCAGGTATTTTTATAAATATCTTTGAAACTTTTAAAATCATTTATTAATAAAAGTTACGCTTCGCGTTAATATGAAATGAACGAAAAGGTCACGGACTTAATCCCAATTTAGGGATCTTCAATTTTTCTCAACTTTTACCAAACTTTTGGCCTTTATATCCTGATTCTTTGTAAAACTTAGATTTCAAAAATGTTTGTAAAGGCTTCGAGCACCGTAAAAATACTGTCGTCACTGTTTCTTTTAAAATATATTTATATATTAACATATTAAAACAGAGATGAACAACATTTTATAGAATGTAATATAGAAGTCTAGGCATCTACGGGGCTTATCACCTGTCATTGGCTGGTTAAAGTGTCCGCTTTTACACACTGTGTAACATTCACCATTTTGCCCATATTTGAACATCTATATTTCTTCAATTCTTTCATCTGTTGATGTTTGTGAAGTAAAAGAACTAAAACATTTATTTATGCGGGTGAGATTCATCTAATTGAATTATTTCACCTACATTCTAGGCAACATCTAAAAATTTGATTTTTGTATTTTCTTGTCTACAAAAATTTGGACGAACTCAAATTATTGTAGATATTTATATATAATTATTAATGATTTTCAAAGACGGATATTATTTAAGCTTTTATTTTAAAAAATATATTGCATATTTTTAGGACATTTTCCGTACGTCGTAAATAATAACAGCGTCTGAAAAATATAAAACAAATTGTGGTTAGCCCTTCCCTTATTGTGCTAAAAACAACCGCGCGTTACGGTGCTGTGTAGTCATTACTCATTCAAAAAAAGAGATTTTAAATCGAAAAAATGGAATGCTCATAGGCAATTGCTTATTATTTATTATTTAGCTCAAAAGTAATAATATTTTAAATCAAATTGCTAAAACAGCTCATGCTCGCAACGCGAACGAAAGAACCACCCCTGACGAAATTCAGAAAGCTACTAATTACGAAGAATACGAAGTACTGGCAACTTGTGTTCGCACATATAACGCGTGAAGTTGTCTCTCTCGCTCCCAAATATATCTGTAGAATCAAGAGTGAAACGTAAAGAGTGTGTGAGACAAATGTATATCCGGATCTCTTTTACGTCATACGCCGCAACATGCAACACATACGCAAACTTTTTATTGTATTAGTGATTTGAGCAGAAGAATTATATGCAGAAACACCAGTTCTAGAGATGTTTTCATTCCTTGGTTTGGTCCAGTCCAAACATAGTACTAACATAGCAAAACTAGTATTCCTCTTTAATATTTCAACCAACGCCCTAAAGCCAGACATACTGATATGCAATGGTTTGGATGACATTGGTCACAGATGCTAATGGAGAGTCTTCGTCATATGATGATGTTCCGATTTCTGTTTGATCATTGTTTAATAAATATGACTTATGTATCGACTACCCAATCCAACCGTATTTTGTACGTCTATTTCCGTCAAGTAATATTCATACATGTATCTTTTTTCTAAAATACATTTTGTCAGCTGACCTTTTATAGTATTAAAGGCCATGCAGAAACGGAATCACAGATTTCCTGTGTGTAAACAATTAACATAAAATGTTAAGGGTCTGGACGTTTGATTTGTGAGCACCCTAACATTTCATGATCACATATAGGCAATCAGTGGTTAATTATTGAAGATGTTAGGATTTGTTCTGCGTACTGCCAGGGTTATCAAAAATACCCGCGAATTGAAAACTCTTTACAACTCCTTAGTGCGAAGTGGACTCGAGAGAGGCTCGATGATTTGGAGGCCACATGAACTGAAGTACTTACTCTCTTATGATAGAGAAAATCCAAAAGAAGTTTTTTGGATATCTCTACATAAGAGAGTGCGGGTATTATCCTTGGCTCTACCCGTCCGAGTTTCTCCAGGGTATGCTCGGCTACAACAGTTTGGAGACTAGAAGGAATGTGTATTTGACTACACATATTTATCGATTGTTGCGTGGTTTAGTGAAAAATTCTGAGATTATGATGAGCATTGGTTTGTATGTTCCTAATAATTACCTAAGACAGCGTCAGCTTAGATTGTTTTATGTTTATTTATTTATTTATTTTTGCACCACAACAGGCCAGGAGGCCCAATTACATCACAGAACACCCAGGCTTGAGAAAAATCACATTTTTAATTTTTGTGTTCTCACCGGGAATCGAACCCGGAACCTTTTGCGTGTGAGTCAAGCGTCTTGACCACTACACCACAGAGGCCGCCATATTTCGATATACAAGACCAACTTACCGATGGTTATGCCCGTTGGAAGGGCTACCGCCATTCTGAACAACATCACTCTGGATGTTGATTTGTTTCATGTATCCGAAGGGGTTTTCCGGAGCAGGATTCTCCTACTACTTTGACAAGTCTCTTTCAAGTATTTTTTATTTTTTATAATGGGTACGTCTTGAATTTTAGTTTGTAATGTATACGTTATTTTAAAATAAATATAAGAAAACACTTAGGTGTAAACAATTTAGATTGCCGATGACAAATTATTGCTGACATACGCGGATATCAGCCATATCAATAAAATCACTGACAGCCAAGGAAGTGGTACACAAAATCAAGTTCCTACTAGGAAGTATAGTGAATATTGGATAACATGTAAGCAGTAACACAGTCAGTTAAATTGGTCAGCCTCAGTTACACTCAGAACAGCCTTTGACAGCTCCAACATGTAGTCCAGTTTAAAACGTACTCGCAATTTTTTTATGTTTATATGACGCATAATATACACGCATCAAAGAATTTTATCATTTTCCTTAGTCAATCTCCAACTGTGTAGGAGCTCCCATGCATCCACATGCATTCAATTCTACATTTATAGTATATCGGATATTTATCGATATAACATCGAATTTTTTGGTATTTATATATTTTCAATACCACTAAAGAACACCAAGGAGTTTGTCTACCTCGGGAGCAAAATAACGTGGGACGGTCGGTCTAAGAGCGAGGTCGACAGCCGTATACATCAAGCTAGACTTGCATTTAATAAAAGGTCCAAAATAATAGAATCAAATAATATAAAACTAAGAATACTCCTAATCACGACCTATGTATGGAGTATCTTGATGTATGGCTGCGAGACATGGTGCCTATCCGAAAGAGATAAACGGAGACTAGAGGCTTTTAAGATGTGGTCCTATAGAAGACTACTAGGAATTTCCTGGAGAGACCACATTACAAATGAGGAGGTCCTCCAAAGAATCGAAGGTGGAAGGCACCTGCTCAGGACCTTGTCCGAAAGGCGAGCGAGATGGATCGGCCATGTAATACGTCAAGAAGGCCTCCTGCATGTCATAATGGAGGGGATGACCGAGGGGACAAATTCTAGGGGACGTCCACGCCGAGAATACCTGGAGGACCTATTAGAGGACGTGCGCTGCTCATCATATGTTGACTTTAAAAGAGCCGCACAAGACAGGGAGGAATGGAGGAGAAGAATGAATGTAATTGCTGCCAGCCAATCCCAGGATTAGAACCAGAGTAGAAGATATTTTCAAAAACTTGCATTAGACGATCATTTTTCTTTTTTTTCCCGTCACAATAGATCTTTACAGGTCGCAGTGACGTCAAGAGCTTGAATAGCACTGACCCCCCACCTCTAAGAATAAATGAGATCTTGTTTTTTATCTAGAATATTTTGATAAATCAGAACACAAAAATTCCATTTAAAAAATAACGTTATTTCACAAATGTAAAAAATAACTTTACAAAAAATCCTAATTTCCCGAAAGCCTTTTCAGCGCAATTACTTGATTTTTTCAGCAATCGTAAAACAATTTCAGGACCTGAAGGAATTCGCTGACAGGATCAGTATACAGTCGACAGGACGAGTTAAATATTACTCAATAAACCTTAATTGAATTCCGTCAGCGCTGAACGATAGTCGACATATTGGATTTCCTAACTGTATGGGAAATTCGAAAATATTTTATTATATTACGGATTACAGCCGACGTGGAATCGTGAACTGAACGAAAAAAAGTTGAAAAATATTTTTTACATTTATTGTAAGTTAGATAAAGCTATAAGACTATTTGAACATAAAAGCTTACTGCTAGTCTAACTTAGTACCTTATGCTTTGAATTAAATCTCATGAATTCAGGGATTTAGATTTAAAAATGATTTAAAATACTTACTTTCATCCCAATAGCCCCCTACCCTGCAAGAAAGAAGACATTTTGTGGTACACTGATGGCTCCAAGAAAGATGGACAAGCGGGTGCGGGATACATAGATTTACACCCACTAAAATGTGATTCATTAGCCTAGGGCTCTGTCCCACCATCTTTCAAAGGGAACTCTACGCCATCTATGCCGGCGCACATGAAAACTTGCGAGAAAAATACTAGAACAAAATATTTTTTCAGTCAGGCTTCTCTGAGAGCACTGAGCTCTGACGAGATCTATTCTAAATTAACATTGAAATGCCTACGATTAATTGTGTCGGTAAATATAACAATGTGAAATTGATTTGGGTATCTATCCAGATACCCAAATCAATGTCAAGTATCCACTTGAACATCGACGGTAACGAGGCAGCTAATGAATTGGCTGGAAGCTGAGATAGGCCCAATAGGCCCTGAGCCCTACAGTAGATTGTAACGAGCTTAGGTCATGGGCCAGGAAGCAAAGCCTTTTTCGCCTTTTTATTTGAAATGTGGAGTCCGACAATGAGGTTGTCTGTCTCCGGCACTTTTTAATTTATACATGGATGATCTCACCGTGCTTCTTAATTTATCCAAAGTCGGATGTCATGTTAACGGCGTCTGCGCTAACAATATTAGTTATGCGGATGATATGGTATTATTGACTCCATCTATTAATAGTATGAGATTGTTGGTCAATATTTGCGAAAAATACGCAATTGACCACAATATGATATACAATGCAAAAAAATCTGCCGTACTTATATTTAAACACAAGACGTCACTTTCTGAGTTCGTGCACCCATCACCACCTGTATTCCTAGACAACAACAGTTTAACGGTAACTGCAAAAGTCAAATATCTAGGGCACATACTGACTGATAATTGTAAAGACGATCAGGACATAGAGAGACAGAGAAGAGCCATTAATGTCAGGGCCTCTATGCTAGCGAGACGCTTTTTTCAATGCAGTAACGAAGTGAAGAAAATCATATTTGCTTCGTATTTGACGTCCATGTATACAGCGGAACTTTGGAACAACTATACGCAAGGAGCGTGGAATAAATTAAGGATCACGTATAACAACTCATACCGACAATTATTCGGATTGCCTAGGTACTGCAGTGCCTCTGAAATGTTTACAGCTGGACGAATAAACACCTTCGCTGCCCTGCTTCGCCAAAGAGCCTGGAGCCTATGGGAACGCCTAAAAAAGTCTAATAACGAAATTCTCCAAGCCACTGCAGAGTGGATCCAATCACCGTTGTTCAAGCGATGGCGCGATATGTTAAGACCACCATAAGTGCTGCAATATAAAATTTTATTTTATGTTTATATTTATGTTTATTGTTATATTTATGTTTATTCTTATATTTTTGTTTATATTTATATTTATGTTCATGTTTATATGTTTATATGGTAGAATTGGCTCTGCACTTTATAGCCATTTTACTGGAATAAAAATTTAAATAAATAAAGCTTAATGCACTGGCAAAAAGTACCTGGTCCGCACTACGCGAAGGCACTGATTAAAGGGAACTCACAAAGGACTGCATTCCACCTTATAAAGCATCGACGGCATCTGCGCTAACAATATTAGTTACGCAGATGATATGGTATTATTGACTCCATCTATTAATAGTATGAGAATGTTGCTCAATATTTGTGGAAAATATGCTATTGACCACAATGTGATATAAAATGCAAAAAAATCTGCTACTATTACATTAACACAAAAAAAAACCTACTAAGGCATGGCCTGTTTGAGGGTATACATTTTATTATTAATTGAAATAAAGGCTACTGGGCGAATACAATAGATATCAATAAGTTAAAAAATGAGTGGTGATATTAGAACACATTTTATTTGTCACTAAAAATGAGAAAATTATAGTTAAAGTATAATAAATAAAAATTAAAATTAAAATTTATAAAAAAAGAAGGTATTTAATTAAATCCATTTTGAATACCTTCTTTTTTCCATTCTTTTTTCCGTTTCCGTTTTTAATAATAATTAAAAAATAAATTATTTAATTTTTATTTAATTTTATATATTTATAAACTCAAAGGGATAGATTTTCCGTCTTTTCGTAGATATCTTCGCCATTAACACAAGGCATAACGAAGATGGATTTACATGGATTAGCTCGAAGTCTTATACGTTGGCCGTGAATGAACATATTGTACATATATCATAATTTTATTGCCCTTGTTTGTCTTTATTTATTTATTTATTTACTTAAGTTAGTTAATATTACATTGTATATTAACTAATATATTTACAATTATAACAAATACTTATTAAATATTTCTTACATAACTACATTATTACAATAAACATAACATTTTTTTTTTAAATCCGTAAGTTTTCTTTCATTCTTCATACTTTCAGGCATCTCATCATACAGTTTTAACCCTTTATACATTAAGCTATTTTGTGATTTTGTTTTTTTCTTAGGTGGTAGTCTTATCCTATTTCTATTTCTTGTCCTATATTTATGTACATTTCTATTTAATATAATTTCACTTATAAAATACTTTGGCATGAGATTATTAAACACTTTATATATAAATACAAATACATTATACAATAGTCTTTTCTTTATTCCTATCCAGTTCAATTGTTTTCTCATTTTTTCAACACTATTATATTTGCTTTTTTTCAGTATAATTCTCATTGCTCTATTTTGTAGTATTTCAAACTTGTTTATGTCTCCCCTTTGCTACCGAGTTTTATGTTTTTTTTTCTGTTTCTTGCATATGTTTTTTTTTATTTGAAAATTTATTTGTTCACCCTTACGGATTATTACATTCGTTTTACAAAAATAATAAAAACATTTTTTATTCATACTCTGTTGTTTAAAATAATATTTTTTACATCTCTTGAAAAGTTTGATTAGTTTTGTCTGGTAGTTTATTGTATAATTTCAGTCCCTGGTTCATTAGTCTCAAACGATATTTGTCTGATATTCTCGTATTATGTCCATGTTGACTACAATTTTTTTCAAGTTTTAGTTCTTCGTCTACAATTACATTAGTGGCTAATTTATGGATAAATTTAAATAATTCTAGTTGAAAGAGTTCAGTTATATTTAATCGCTTAGTTTGTTTAAAAAGTTCTCTAGTTGCAGTTAGATAGGGAAGGCATATACTAACTTTAATATTTTATTTTGCTGTCTTTGTAGTCTGTTTATGTCATTTTGATATCATGTTCATATATTAAAATGGACAAAAGACAATTAAAATGGACAAAACACATAGACGGACTCACTAAAGTAATGGCATCACTAGATAGCCTCTTCTACAAAATTAAAGATTTTATACCGAGAAAGGAAAAAATTATGATGTACGAAGCCTATGTCAAAAGTAAATTGAGTTACATGATCGCCTTCTGGGGAACTGGTAACAAGACAGACATAACAAGAATACAAAGACAACAAAATAAAATTCTTAAACTAACATACAACCTACCTTACCTGACCTCTACGACTGAACTGTACAAAAAAAAACACCTGTTTGACATAAACTACTTGACTAAAATTGAGACCTTAAAAATTGTGCACAAAATAACACTGGGAAACATACAAGACGACGACATAATATTAGTCAAAAATGCTGACATACACAAATATAACACCAGACAACAACAACACTATCATATTGAAAAAGCAAAAACAAACACAGGGCAGTCAAAAATACTACACAATGGACTTAAACACTACAACGACCTACCTTACTACTTGAAAACTTTTACTGGAGACAAATTTGAAATCAATCTGAAAAAGCATATGATGACTGAACTAACTAGACTAGACGAGACATAAAATGACTAGACAATATTAAATTTCTAATGTAACCCTAACGGGTTTTTTAAAAGTTGTAATTGGCTTAGGCCGTATATATAATGAACATAAATAAAATAAAAAAATAGTGTCTAGCATTTTCCCGTAAAAGTTGACCGCCATAAAATACTTATAACCATTTCTATTTTGATATGGTGAAATCTACCCTCCGAAGACTCATATTCAAAGAGGAGACTCTAAAATTATAGTGTATATTATTATGTAGAGATACATTGTGACTTCACGATTATATCGGATTAAGTCACTGTCAGATATCAATAAATTAAGATTTATTAAAAATTTTACCCCTATTTCTTTTTTCTTTCTTATTTCTTTTATACTATATACAATAATGTTTACTTGTCTGAAGATGCCCATAAGAGGGAAAAAGCGCTTATTGGTCAAACAAATAAGTGGAAGTGTACCAAGTATTTTTAAATAGCAACTTATATCTGAATATAAGTTATTTCATCATTACAATGGAATTCCAGCAAGACTTGTCAAGAAATAATTTAAATCAAATAAAATGTAACATGTACTAAAAAAAAGCGTTGTTATATTTTAGATCAGTTGAGCCTGCTGAAAAAATATTAATAATATTTTAACAGGTCTAATAACTAATGTTAGAGACGCCCCTTCTTTATCCCCGTCATTATCTAAATGTTTGAGTTGTTCCTTTTTTCTTCTTTTTTCCATCTTATCACCTCTCCTCTCCTCTCTTCATAGTAAAGTGTTAATTTTTTTAGTAAATTTTTATTTTAAATTGTTATATAAAATGGTATTTTGTTAAAATATGCTCATAATTTTCTCAAACTGGGTAGGTAGAAAGAAATTGACTTAAGGCAATATGCCCGCTCTTATCTGTATAATTGTATATGTATATAATGTTTAATTGTATATAATGTTTAATTGTAGAAAATCGTGTAAGTAATAATGTGAAAATATATATATATTTTAAATAATATGAAATTATACACTAAAGTTTTAATAGTTTGCCAGGTAAAATAATAGAAATATAGAAAACCAAACTTTTTTCAGACAGAAGTTCTAAGCTAGGAATTTATTTTTAATTTAATACGAGGAATATATGATAAAATAAATTTAATATATTTAAAATAAAAATGGAGATAAGTCCGCTTTGTCGTGTAGTGGATGGTGCATTTGCCTACCATTCTTGAGGTCTTGGGTTCGATTCCTGGCAGGGTGGAGGTAAAATATTAATTTTAAATGTTGTTTAAATTGCAACATTTCATTGTTCCTGAACTGGTACCTGAAGTGTAGGACCAATCAGCTTACCTTCGTATAACAGATAATCCAAATACGCTACATTTTGTATACAAATTATGTTCTTCATGCACCTGATTTATATATATTCATTTTTATTAGTGTTCTAATAATTGACGCTAATATTAAATTTTGAGGGCCATTTTCAAGAGTTGTAAATAACTCACTATTAGAAAATGGGAATCAAGTTGGGGTAGAGTGGGATTCGAACCACGGACCTTTGATCCGTGAGTCCGAGACGCTAGCCACGGGACCACAACCCGATTCTGATATGATGATCTAAGTTTTGTGGCTAATATTTTTTCGTGTCCGGGAAATAAAATATGTTTTGCGTGTGAAATAAAGCGAGAATTGTTAGTATTTTATGTGTTTTGAATCTTGAAATAGGTCACACATATAAACAGATTCTTATGCGTGCTTTAATAATAAAAATAAACATATATTTCATTTCTAAGTTGTTTATCATTAATTTCACAACCTTCTGTTTGAATTATGCTTATTTTTCCTAAGAAGAGTCTGATTTTTACCTTTTCTCTGGTAGTTTAGTCACGTTCATGTTGGCATTGATAATTTTTTTTACAAAATTCTGTGCTTTTTAAAAATTAATAATATAATACACAAATATAACTGTGTTGTAAAATATTATTTGCTAATATGCTAGTACTTTTATAACAATTATTTTACGTCCACCCTGCCAGGAATCGCATCTGAAACCTCTGAAATGGTAGGTGAACGCGTCAACCACAACACGGCGAGGTGGACTAATTTGTACCCAATTTTTTTTTTAAAACTTTTCCCTGAGAACAGCCATCGAGTCAAAAACGCCCACCTTAGGTTCTTGTTCTGTTTCGCAAAAATTGACATTTGTGCTTCATCATCACCATTCCATGTCCACTCCCTATTTGGAACATATGGTGTCGTCAAAGAGCGTTCATGTTTCTAGCTGCTAGCTCCTGTGCGTTCTTTTATTTCAGGTTCGCGTCCCGTAGGTCTGACACAAACTGACAACAAACAGTCAGCAGCGGACGTCCAGGACGTCGAGAACTTGATGTCGCGTAAAGTAGGTAAACGTGGTTAAGGCTCTCAGGAGGCATCCGTAGTATATGGACAAGCCAAGCGTATCGCCTCAGATTGATGATAGTTATCCCCGGAGTTTGCTACGTCCATTCTCTTACTACATCATTTCTTACAATTCAAACCACCGGACACTCTAGATTTAGAGATATCTGACTCTGCTCTCCTGACTCTGTCAAACCTAGTCATCGAAAGGGTCGAGAGTTTTAAATACCTAGGAGTATGAGTTACGGAAAATGGCAGATTTAAAAATAACTGGGAGTGCGGCTTATAATAGCAGGCACCGCATTCAACAGTATGAAAGCTGTCTGCAGATTGGACATTTACTCACTGAAAACCAAACGCCGCCTATAAAACGCCTGCATAACACTTGCATGATCCATTTACCCTAACACATTCTGTGGTGTAATTTTATAAACAAAGAAGCAATAGCCCTTGTCAGATTGCCGTTCACTCCGTATTACGATTGTCACCGGAGTTTGTTGCATACATTCTCTTTTCATTTCATTCCTTACAAAGTCGAACCGTTTTTGATAACATTTTTGCTTAAAAAACATTTGTGCTTACCCCCTATTGCTCTGTTACCCCAGTGTTTTTAGCCCCTATATGAGTGGGTTTCCCATGATCATTCAACCGTCATAACACCCACAGGTTTATCTCCGCGACTCCACCATAGACACATAACCCACACAACGTTACGTCACAACTACGGTCATCACAGACGACCTCTGAAATGCACCAAATGGCAGACAGTGTTAATTTATTTTATTACTATTTACGGCAAAATTTCATTTCACAAAACTTATAATATGAACGTATTTGGTTTAATTGTTTTAAAAAAAAAACCCACACTACTTTTTACCGAAGACTGAAACAAAAATTAAACCTAAAAATTAAATGCCACATTAAATAGAAGTTTCATACACAATAAGTTTTTCTGGGTTATTATGCCGTGTGTCGTTCGTACTCTCTACCGACGTTTCGGATCGCGTTACAGCGTCCATCATCAGGGTTGATGACAACATCAACATCAACCCTGATGATGGACGCTGTAACGCGATCCGAAACGTCGGTAGAGAGTACGAACGACACACGGCATAATAACCCAGAAAAACTTATTGTGCATCTTAACGGCCGTGAAAATTTAAGAAGTTTAAGTTTCATACAGTTTAAAAATAAATGTAAAAATCAAATTAAATAATAAAAAGGTTTAATATATATACATATATGACAAGAAAATCTTAGTATTTTGTTTCACATAATAATAATAAAAAAATATCTTCATTAACCATAATTGAATTTAACCATATTGAAATTAATCTGATCTGGTTGATCTTCAAATTTCTATTTGTATGAACTGGTTTAAGATTAGCCAGAAATGCGATGTCTCTTGTAACTCTTTATATCATGTACTTTATAAAACTGTTATATTTTCCTCAGTCCCGGAATGAGTTCTGATAACTCCTGGGAGTATAATGTATATGCATTGTATGATTATATTAAATAAAAAAAAAAAAAAAAAAAAAAAAATATGTGCAATGCGATAAACACATACAAATAAATATTTATTCTTAAATAAAACACAATAAAAACAAATGAAAACCAAAACAGAAGTCCAATAAGCCCTTTAGTTGCAGATATATATTAAGTTTAGATAACACTGACAGTAAAACACTAATAATATTTTGATTAAAAATATCTTCTTATAGAAACGGTATGTCGATGATGTGCTTTGTATTTGGACTGGAACAGAACGTCAACTAACTTTATTTCTTAATTTTATAAATACTTTTGATGTCAAAATTTGATTCACCTTAAAGTCCAAAAAGACAATAAATTATTTTTTTAGACTTGACATTAAAAAGCAATAATCAAATAGGATTCAACATTTTCCAAAAACCAACTTACACAGATATTGTCATTGATAACTCATTCAACCATACATTCCGAAAACATTCCGCCTTTCATTTAATGTCACATCGTTTAATAAATGTTCCCCTTTCCAAACTTAACTTTGAAAAAAAGAATTAAATTTAATCAAACAAATTGCAAATAATAATGGATATAGTTGTTAAAAATAAATACTCTTTAAAATCGACAACTATTAAATAATATAAAAACAATATAGTTTTAGATATTACACAGTTTCTAAATTATATTAATTTTTATAAAGTTTATATTTGAAGCACTAATTTTGTGGTTATTCATTAAAATATAATAAATAAAACAACTTAGTGAACATGATAGAAATAAAATAAAGGAATCAATTCATTAGTTACGTAGACCTTGACGAAGAAGCTTGTTTGCTTTGAAACCGGTCGGTGAAAAACAAAAAATAGTGGTTAAAAACAAAGCTGTTTTATTTATTTTGTTATATGTTAATTTATTTTACTATATTTATAACACTACATGCGATACATGATATTTAATTAAAATACCTACCTAGTTAAATAAAAATAAAGATAACGCAGTAAATTTGGAACGACAAAAATCATAAATTATTAATTTGTTGGAATTGTTGCAATTTATTTATTTATTTACTTATAAGTAGTTTATTATACATTATTTGAGACAGAAGTCCAACTCCATGGGAACAAAAGACCTGCGTTGAGTTGGGACGAGTTATTAGTTGACACAGACATACGAGTATATCACCACAAACATTATATAAAATCAGAAACATAACGATAATTTAAAAAATAAATATATAGCACGTTAATACGGTAAACAGCAAACTCAATCAATCGGAAACAATACAAAAAGTTTTGTGCTAAGACTTCACATTCAGAATCAAATAATGCCAAACTATTTTTTTTTTTTTTAATGAATTAAATTATACAATTTTAAATATTTGACTTGAATACCCAACTAGTACAAAATAACATTGTATTCAAGGAGAAATATCCATTTAAAATCGACGGAGTGAATATTTTTAATTGTTAATTCGGTTGTTGAAAGCAATAAATGTCAATGTTCTCTCTGTTGAGTGAATAAATCGGAGCGACGAAAGACATTTTAATTGAAACAACAAAATTTAAGACGTAATTATTTAAACGATGAGTATAAAATTAACGACTTGGCTTAAACTAAAAATAAAAAAAGCAACTTAATGAGCTTGTTAAACCGATTGAGACACAGGAATAGAAAATGAGTTAAACGCTTTTGAGCATCGACAACTCTTCAGCACTGCTCTTTGGCGGCCTCCGTGGTGTAGTGGTCAAGACGCTTGACTCACGCACGGAAGGTTCCGGGTTCGATTCCCGGTGAGAACACAAAAATTAAAATGTGATTTTTCTCAAGCCTGGGTGCTCTGTGATGTAATTCACCACTGTAATTAGGCCTCCTGGCCTGTTGTGGTGCAAAAAAAAAACACATTTCTCTGTTGATTTTCCGTGTAAGAAAATCCCAATTGACATTCACCATTCTGCTTATATTTATACGTTCATGTAACTAAAACTTATTGTTTGTATTAACGAAATTTTTCTTAAATGTTTTGAGTATCATAAAATGCTTAAAAACACTATGAACTATAGTTATTTTTTTAAGTCAATCAACAGTCTTTTAAAACCCCTTTTGAATTGTCTTTTAAAATGCGACGTCTAAACTTAACCAAACTCAGAAATTATTTTCAATTATAGTAGATAT
Organism: Micrasema longulum; assembly: GCF_059751315.1. NCBI lineage: Eukaryota > Metazoa > Arthropoda > Insecta > Trichoptera > Brachycentridae > Micrasema > Micrasema longulum. The sequence continues at coordinate 38,554 of NW_028277962.1, forward strand.
GGTTGTATAAAGATTTTGGCAAACATCCCAAAAGCATCATCTTTACATCGCTTGCTTCTTGAATGCTTGCCCTTGCTGTAGAAACACGTCGACAATGTTGATCAGAGAGATTTTGTTCTGAGAATCTTCAGCAGAGGTAAAAATAATCCTAGGTTAGTTTTAAAATTTATTTCAGCCAAGTAAATTACAACGGGGTACGTTGAAGTTAATATGAGCGAGGATATCACTGGCATATAGTCAGATATTATTTTGTGAAAAAATATTAAAACAGCCCAAACCCTTCCGAGTTCTTGTTCTATGAACTGAAAATACGCGCTATTCAGATCAGATATTTATTCTCAATTTTAGTGCGTCGAAATCTCAGTATCTAAGTTGATCTTTACCCTCATAAACAGTGTCTGGAAAACATGTTTACTTCACGGCACACTGGTGAATTGGCTTGTTGTTGCTTGGGGCTATACATCGCGTCATAACTGCCATATTGGATCAGTTCGCGTATTTATTGGACAGCCCCTCCTAAAAGCAGTAGTACCCTAAGACATTACCAGTAGTTTAGTTCTGTACGTCAGTTTAGATAGCGCAATAGCGTTAACAACCGATTCTGTAAAATATCAATCAACATATAAAAAATACACACCAAGTCACACCAAACGGGGTACAATGAAAGCATCCACCCCTTTCCCGAAACTGTTCATAAAGACTTGAATCTTTCTTCAGTTTCGCATATCACTATCAATATTTTTTATTTTTTAAACTAATTATACGAAAATGTAATATTTCTTTACAATCAAACCGCGAAAATAACAAAACAAATAAACTTTAAAAACTTTCATTGTACCCCTCACTGCAGTATTGTCAGTTTGTGATCAATCAAATACACATGATCAGCACAATCACCTTTTTCTAATTTCCCAGTATTACAGTGGAGGAATACAGTGTTAGTTCCAAATTGAGACCGCGGCCGCACGCTCCAGATCCCGCATCGGAAAAGAAGAAGAACGTAGGGGTAGGAGCTCCTAGCATCATAATGAAAAAAAATTGCTAAGATGTATTTATCAATGCTTAAGATTAAATGAAAAATATTCTGTTCTCCCGGCCTCAATATTTTAAAGTGCTAAATACGTAACAAAGATTTTTATTCAGATCTGTGAATCCTTTTTTCGATTACATCCTTCGGTAGGTACTTTCCGGGGCTCAAACGAATGGGGTGTGAAAAGACTTTGAAGTTCGCAATGGTCCTTCAAAATGGATTGCGAAAGGTTTTTTAGAATTAAGTCACAGGAAAGACAATGAACAGGGTAGAGACTTTGGGTAATTATTTATTCTAGTAAGTGGATAGGGAATCCTTTATTTTAAGCTCACATTGTTAAATCCATCAAGGTTTATCGTGTAATTTATAGTGACCGAGCGAAATAAGATTTTCAGCCTAAACCACAACCGAATTTCTGCTTCTATTATGGTTTCAGTTGAAACAGAAACTTATTTAAATAAGCTAAAAGTAATCAAGAATGTTTTCCCTACGGGTTCATTAAAATAAATATTAAATAAAATCTAAATTTGTTGCAACAGCACGATCCACCTTCTGTACTGTTGTTAAGACGATATTATGTCAGGCTACAGTAGGCATCTCCATCTTTAAGTATTTGTTGGGTTTGGTCATGCCATTTTTATGTCTCGGATTTCCTATTTTATGCGTCTCCCAATATTTGCATCGTAACTTATATTATACTTTAAATGTTACACAGTGTATAATATGGCCAAGTAAACCAGCCAATGACAGATCATAAGCGATGTTAATACCTTGGATTCCGTATTCTCTTCTCTAATTATTTTTTTCCCTCTCCATTGCAACAAATTTAGATCTAACAACTCCCTAGGGAGGAAATCTAGCCTAAATCTATTTAAATAAAATACTCGATAAAATAAATAGTTTAATTGGTAAATTTGTTTATTTTTAGCGCTGTTTGGATCGTTATGTTATACATATAACTTATATGTAACAGTTCTTCAATGTACACTGTACTAACTTTAACTTATTAACGATGAAGGAATAACAAAAATATAATTATGAAAGATCTTAAAATTCATGAGAACTTAGGGTCACGAGCCATAAGATGCATACAATCGCGCCACTATTCAGAAGTTGATGAACGCTCAAATAAGTGGTTCGCGGATTTTCGTTATCTTTACATTATTTGCCACCGAATCCTAATACAAATAATTACAATAACCTACCTTGTACTGGAGTTCTTGGCTCCTTATTGTTCGGATCTTCTCTCGCGGAGGGCGGGATCAGATCCTGTGGTCGGGAAAGATCGTCACTTGTCGGTTTTTTTATTGTTAATATAATCCGAAGGGTAGCTTTCGTAGATTTTGGGTAGTCACTAGTCACTGTCGCAGTGTCGCACATGTGCAAACGCATGTTGTTTGCTAAATTCCTAGAAGATGGTCCGGTCCACGTGTAGTTGCCGGAGGGGGGAAAGATGCCTATTGTTCCAACGACTTTTACAAACGACCCGCAGTGCGTTCTACCGTACAAAAATACATATTTGATAGAAATAAGCACTAACACAAAGTAAATTAAAAAATAAAAAGCATGTTTTACATAATAAAAATATACATAATAAAAAAATAAAAAGCATGTTAAACGTATTGTGTAAATATTACATATAACACAACAGTTTTATATATCGTGAGCATACAATGAAAACTAACAAAGTCAGAATTCTTGTTTGTTGGCAAATCAAGATTGAAGTTTTTACTTAGATACAAACGTATTGTGTTGCTATTTAGTAAACTATTGATTTGAAGTTTCTTTTGCTTTACATAGCACAAAGCATTAGCAATGTATTGTGTTAGTGTAGAACTATTTTAATTTGGACAATATTTCCTGTAGCAGACTAACTTGATTCAATACCTTTTATTGCCTTTACAATATCTAAACAAAAGGCAATAAAAAGTATCAATGATAGCAGGACACCAAATGCCAAACACTCTTCGTGTGGATCGGAAGATCTGTTGACGAATTACAACGGTCCGCCTTCTCCTGACGAGTTTTCTGTGGTTTCCTCGTCACTAGAGCAAATGCGGAGAAGCTCTTGAAACAGGTCACAGCCGAAATATCCCACCGATCCTTACATAAAATAACTAAATAAAGTTTTTCATTGTAGTAAATTTAATAGATTTTTTTTTTTTTTTTAAGTAAACAAATAAATAACTTTCACTTCGAAGTAAATATAAACCTTGTACATTACAAGCAAGGTAAAAGAATAATGCAACTCACATATAAAAAAAAATAAAAAAAATATTCAACATACAAAAAGTTCAGTGATATAAAATTGAATATAAAAAAGTTTATTACATGCTGTAAAAATAAGAGCATTCAATTGTACAGAAGGGAGGGTCGATATTTTTTTTTCTGAATTTTGAAATTTAAGGGGTCCAAAAAGTTGCCTTTTCGATTACTCGGAATGCAAAAAATATCAAAAAATATATTCGATACTACTTTTGGCCCCCAACCAGATTTTGAAGTTTTCGAAAAAGTCGATTTTTTGCGCCAAACCGGCTGTTATTTCGTATTTGAGTAAGAAAATCAGTTCAATTAAATTTTATAATGTGCAGTAAATATTAATAAATAAGCATCTAAGGACGTAAGCTACATTTTGTTCTGAAATAAATGGGTAGCATTGTATTAATTAGCCATTGTTTTCGACAATATTAGCCAGGCGCTCAACGGAATCAGTTCCGCGGAGTGTAAACTTTTTGCATTTCGGTAGTTTTAAAACGTGTTCGAATTTGTAATATGATTAAGTTATATCTTTACTAACAAAAATAATTTTATCAATATAGATAATTATCAAAATGTTCTTACTGTGATAAACTTCAAAACAGTATGGTATAATTTTAAAAAATAATGTTAACGTTCAATGTGATCTAAAATGCAACTTTTTAGACCCCTTTCACTTTGATGTCTAAAAAATAAAAAAACTTCACGTATCGTCAACTCACTATGCAATACAGCAATGTTTCTCGAAAACCATTTTTTTATTTTTCAAAATGAACAACTTTAAATTACGCCACAAGTTCTTCCGAAACAACCAATGATAGAGTGTTGCGATAGATTTCCAGTTTTTTGGGAAGCCAGCTCATCAATCAAAAGAACTTGTGACGTCACAGGCGGAGTATTTTCAAAATTACAAAGCTTAAAAAAAAAAAAAAAAAAACCACAGCTCATTATCCATTTTGTTAAATGTAGGTATGAGTGGACCTGTTTTTTTTCAGTAGGAGATACCATCCAACACTAAAACAAACTCAAAATTTCAAAATTTGACTAAGCCGTCTTTCGTTGTATGCTTAAATATGCTTAAATATTATAATTTTAAAAGTTAAAGCAATGTGTGATTATAAAAGTTTAAAAATTTAAAAAGAAAGGGAGAAGTATGTACTTACGTAAATTGATTAAATAAAATATTTGAATATTGTAAAAGGTACAAAATAAAAACAGGAAAAATATTGCTTTAAATTGTTTAAAAAAATGACAATCTAATAAAGTACAGATAATAATACATAAAAAATATACAAAAATAATCATAAAAAGCACAGTAACCTAACAAATATCGTTGGTTATCTTAATAATATTTTAATATCGCACATAGGTTCACATAACAAAAATGAAATATCCTTTAAAATATTTTATTATCTAATTTGATTTTTACAATTATTTTTGATTGTTTTAAACTTCTGTTGAATGTTTCATATAATTTTTGTTTGTAAATTTTTGTAAAAAATATTGTATGCATTAATTAAACTAAACCTGTTTTTAAAAATATTTTTTTTTAAGTGGCGTTTTTGCCGTATATGTTAATAAAATAAAATAATGTATTTCTTTCTGGAAAATCTATCTTTACATATATAATTCCTCTGTACGTGTGATGTGACTGAACTTCTCCTAAACGGCTTAACCGATTTACGTGCGGCTTTCAGAGAAATATAGATCTTTGCGCTGTGCGTGTTCGCAGATATTAAAATCTTTTATTCATCGATCTACCAGGGTTGCATTTGGGGAGAATGCGTTTACAATAAAATGGAAAGATGTTGTTTTTTTTGCGTATAAAAAAAGTTTGTTTTTGAATGTTTATATACAACATTCGCTTTTTATGGATCTTAATCAGATTCTTTCCTTACATTCCTAAAATTTTTTCCCATTTATTTTTTTCCACTAGATTTTTTAAAATAATACTAAAATAATATTAAATTCAATACAGATTTAAAAATCGTATTTCTACATAAGTACACCCCTCTGTTGGTGAGAAGACAGGAGTTTGACGTTTGCAAAAAGAATGCCATATTTGAAAACATATTTATTTTATGTTTTGGAAATCAACCATTAACAAGTACCCAGGTACCTACATAAATTCAATATTTGAATATAAATAATTTTGTTTTGGAATTCAATGATAAACAAGTATCTAGGTACCAACTTATCAATGAATGAATGTCTTCACTAAGGTAATAGCAGGCAAACCAACGTTCGGGCAGGACAACGTTTGTCGGGTCCGCTAGTATATATATAAAACACATTTTTAAATAAATTTGGTTTATTTATGCATTACGGGCAAATACGGTTGGTACAAAAAAAAATAGAACGAAATAATGTATTAACGTAAAGGACACTCACGAGTTAAGTCTAGTAATGAAATATAAAACAGACTTTACAAAAAAAATCTCGAAGCTCTTTGGATTTAAAAAAAAAATGTAATTGGTTTTTTAAAAAAAGAGCCACACAAAAAAGAGTACACAATCACCTACGAAATTCTACCTCAAGTAGAGTTACCATTTTTAAATGAATGGGTACACGGGCCTGTACAGGGTGCATAGAATGCATAAATTCTTAGAAAAACGCGTCTCTGGTTCGATTTCCGACATGGCTGACATAAAATATTTATGTAAAAATTTGTTAAAAAAAAATAATTTTATATTCAAACAAATTTATGTAAAAAAAAAGTATTTTTACTTTTAATATTTCATAGTCCCTGGAGCGTAAGCCTGATCATTTTGCGATCTATGTATTTATTTAACACTTTATATACATATAAGGGCTGGCATATTGCCTTAAGAGATTTTTTATTTTATTTATTCCTATCTACCCAAGCTGTTCAGTTAGAGAAAATTACAAGTTCATGGACATATTTTAGGTATTAATACATAATCTTATAATTTTATCCGAAATTTGAAACAACAGAGATATGCTGCGATTGGTGTACCAATGCAGCACCCTATGCACCATTAGATGCGGAAAAGGAATGATGATGATGGAATGTATCTGTTATTCAACATCCTAATTACTTAATTCTTTACTTAATACTTAAAGTATTTCAAATGAGATATTTAGGGGAATTTATTCCTGAAAAGAAGCCCGAAAATACTCTAAATGACATGAATCGTCCTTTTCATATCCTGAATTTGGGGCGGATTCCTCTGGGACACACTCTAAAGGATGAGATAATAGTGAAATTTTTGAAATGAGTGGTGTTTCATGTTCCGTATAAATTAGATGGTAATTCAATCATTATTCCACCGGGAGCCTCAACATTACATAATATACAATATTCAATTAAGTGATTTTTTTACGTATAATACTTACTTAAAATATTTGTACATTAATAATAATAATAAAGGTTTATTAAACAAAAATAACAATTACTTTATCTACTACATACACATTTAGACAATATAATTCTCTGGATTATGTCTAGTCTACCAAACTAGGTACAACCTGTTTTAAGGCAGACATTTTTATGCAAAATAAACAATAATATTACTACATACTAGTTAATTATCTATACAGTTATACAATATTAATTTATACTATTTATTATATAAAAATGTTTTTGAGTAAATTTTCTGATTTTTCTCGACCTAAACCCAGTAACCATTTTTTTTAACAAAATTATTAAATTTAATCCGGGTCATGGTTTTGCAATGTTTGGGTAACATATTGAATATTTTGGGGCCCAGAAACCTGAAATTTCTTTGCCCGAATTCAGAGTTTGTGGTAGACCCCATGACCCATCTTCTAGTTTGACTTATGGTAGTGTTATTAAAGTTAGTTTAAAAAAAATTTTTTTTTTGCACCACAACAGGCCAGAAAGTCCAAACACAGTGGAATATCAAAACACAGAATACCCAGGCTTGAGAAAAATCACATAAAATATTTCTATGAATTTATTGCAACAGAGAGGGAAAACATTGTAAAGGGGGAATACAGAAGTCTAGGAATTAACGAGGCTTATAACGTCTACTATCATTATCACGCCGTTTTCCTGTAGGGGTAGGCAGAGAGGGTGGACCGCCACACACGTTGTCCTGGCATACTTTCCTTCGTCCACATTCATACATCTTGTCATACATGCCCTTCGGTTCTGTCTGCTTTTGACATGACCAGACTTAAGACTTTGGTTTATCTGATCATGCCACGTCTTCCTTTGGCGTCGTTAACGTTCATTCTCGCCATATATACCTATTTTACCATTCTTTAGTCACCCAATCATTCTCCAATAAACAAAATGACTCGCCTACTGTCTATTAAATGCCGCAGCGAGACTTATTTTCGGAATCTCTAACTTTAGTCATATCATTTCACTACTTCGGGAAATGCACTGGCTACGTTTTCCTCAGATGGTGGAATACAAACTCTGTTGGCGTATAAATCACTGCACAACTCTGCTCCAGAATATCTAAGGGAAATATGCATTCCAGATGAACTAGCTGACAGGCGTCTTACGCTTAGATCAGCTACGTCTACGGCGAGAGAAAAAGTTATTATACCTCTACGCAAACAGCGCACCAAGTGCGGTGAACGCGCATTTGCGGTAATGCTTTCCTAGCAGAGGTGCGAGGCTGTGAGAGTGAGGTGGTGTTTAAAAAAAAACTTGAAACCCACTTGTTCTCTAAATCATTTGAATAAATCCGTAGCATGTGATAGCAAAATAAATTGTTTGAATTAAATTACAAATTTAAAAGCTTTAATTAAATTTATTTATCTATAGAATCATTATATAAAGCTCTCTTGAGGTATTATATTACGAAAATGGCGCTGTATAAGTTATCCATAATAATAATACGCAACCAAACCATCTCAGAGACCCATTTTCAACAATATTTAGTTTTATTTTTTTTATTTTGTTCATTAACGCCCAAAAGTAATTCACAAAAAAGAAATACATGCTAACATACTTAATAATACAGAATATACATTAAAAATACGTGAAATTAGTTAGAAAGGATAGGAAAGGATAGGAGCCGAAATTTAGTACCAAATATGCCACTGCCTACGACAGCCGTGTTCGTGTTGATTTCCACGGTAGTTAAAACCAATAAGATAACATACGTTGGAATTCCATCTATCTCAAATATATATTTATCTTATTAAGCCTACCATTGACCTTTTCTTTTGATGTTGTAAGATCTCAGAGTAGGGTCGAGAGGAATTAATCTTGTTAGAAATCGCGCTGTACTATTTGTGGAGAAATTCAAGAAATTAGCGGGAAATAAGCTTTCAAAGTCTTCGGCAATTTGTTCGCGAACATACCAGTATCTTTTTAACTACCAAATGAGTCACATAGAATCAAAAACAGCAATCTGACGATTTTATGCAAATCGAGTTATACGTGGGGCAAAATTGCCCTATTTAAATAGTTTTTGCTTATTTTTTTTGTTTTTTAATTTTTTATTTATTATTTTACATATTTATTACAGCAATATACAAGTAATTATTTATACAACAAATTAATTCAGTAGTAAAAGTAAGCATACATCTTTTTTATTTTTGCTGTTGGTTCATCTAAACTGCCTAACTAGGGATAGCTTCCCCTTTCCAAGGCAGTAAATTATGTATTTTATAATGATGTTTAAAAGTATTTACAGTTTTATCATAATGTGTTCTTTTTCAATCTTAAAGGTAAACAGTGAATATCCAGAGAAAACATAAATAATACCAAAATTATTTAGTAACATCCTATTAAAAACATAAATTTTGCAATGCAAAATCAGATTTTAAAAAGCTTATTATTTTTAAATGCGATTATTAAATTATTATTAAATTTGACCACATGACCGAGTATTGCACGCAACTACACTGGCTCAGTATCAGGCATAGAAGAAACATTCACATTCTATCACTTCTTCACAATATTTTAAATAATCCCACTTCGCCTGTTTATCTTTCACAACACGGACTATCTCTTCGTTCTAGTAACGAGAGAACCCTTTTAATACCCTGTCATCGCTATAATTTTCTTGCCTCCTCTTTCACAGTAGTAGCCAATTGATTGTGGAATTATCTACCCACTAATGTTAAAGTCGAGATTGAAATGTCACAATCTAAATATAAAAATTGTTCCTCTATCCTTTTTTTTTCCTTCCCATCCCCTCTCCTCTCTTCATAGTAGAGTGTTATTTTTTTTATATATTTATTTTTGTTAATCTTTGCTTTTAATTTTTGTATAAAATTGTAAGATTCAATGTGTCCATGTATTTATAATTTTCTCAAACTGTACGGTTTGGGTAGGTAGGAAGAAATTGCCTTAAGGCAATATGCCCGCCTTTATATGTATAGATATATTGTATATGTATACAAATGTCAAATAAATAAATGCGGCAATCTGCGAACGTGCTTCGCGTTCAATTTTTTGGTTTTTTTATTTAAAATGTAAAAATATGATTCATTTAATTTTTCAAACTGTATTAATAACTAAATAAAAGTAGGACAAAAATAATTAATAAATATTTAAATAAATAAAATAAATAAATAAATACTAAGGACTAACAATAGAAAGACAATTGAAATGGACAATTCATATCAATAATTTAATTAGCAAAGCGGTAACATTATCGAATCTTTTAAAAAAAAATCAAAACCTTTGTGCATGCAACTACTATGGGGAACAGGAAATCGAAATGAAATAAACAGAATACAAAGACAGAAAAATTAAATATTCAAGTTAGTATATGACCTACCCTATCTAACAGCAACTAAAGAATTTTTAAACAAACTAAACAATTAAATGTAACTGAACTCTTTAAACTAAAATCCTTAAAATTTATTTATATATTAGCCACTGATGTAATTGTAGACGAAGAATTAAAACTTGAAAAAAACTGTAATAAACATGAACAAAATACGAGAATATCTTAAAAATATCATATCCAAACTTTTAAAACGAGAAAACGACAGTCGAGACTTATAAACCATGGACTGAAATTACACAATAAACTACCAGACAAAACTGAACAAAAGACTCAGACAACCTTTTCAAAAGACGTTAAAAATATTATTATTAACAGTAGAATGTAAATTTTAAAAGTAAAAATATTTTGTTTAATGTATGTAACCTGTAATGGTTTATCATTGAAAAAAAGTCGATTGTAAGAAAAAATTGATGTTTTAATTTACACAACCCTATTAAATTCAACATTTTTATTTTTTTTATTTTATTATATACGCCTCCACTAGTTAAATTCAAACTTGGTAATAATCAAAGACAAACACAGGACAGTCAAAAATACTACAAAATGGACTTAAACACTACAACGACCTACCTTACTACTTGAAAACTTTTAATGGAGACAAATTTAAAATCAATCTGAAAAAGCACATGATGACTGAACTAACTAGACTAGACGAGACATAAAATGACTAGACAATATTAAATTTCTAATGTAACCCTAACGGGTTTTTTAAAATTGTAAATAAATAAATAAAAAAAAAAACAGCAATCTTTGAACATGATAATAAACAAAAGCAACAACCTAACCTCCGGTTAGAATCATATTCGGCAAAGTTTGAAATTCAGTATTAATAACAGCAATCTGAAAAAATCTATAATTAATTATTGTTTTAATTAAAATATTATCATATTATATTATTTATTATTATATTATTTTTATCTATTCGAGGATGAATAGAATATATTTAGAAATCTCTAACTAATGAAATTCAATACACATGCAATAATTTTACTAATTGATTAGAGCGTAAACCGATTTCTCTTGTTTACCGCAAATTTGTAAAAAGTCAGATTGCTGGTTTTGATTTTATACAACTTAAATAATAGTAATAAGCATCTCACCGTGAAAAGGAGTAGATATCTGAAATTGAATACCCCTGGCTTAATAATTTAATAATCTTGTCAGTTATGAATTTGATATAAATTTTCGCGTTTTTACAAATCGCCCGAAGGTATGTTATAAAGTCGGCCTCGTGATGTAGTGATCAGCGCGTTTGTCTTCCATACAAGAGGTCTCAAGTTCGATTCCCGAATTTTTTTTTTGCACCACAACAGACCGTGAGGCCCAATTACAGTGGTCCATTACATCACAGAACACCCAGGCTTGAGAAAAAAATAACTTTTTTTTTTTTTTTTTTTTTTTTTTTTTCGTATTCTCACCGGGAATCGAACCCGGAACCTTACGTATATAGTCAAGCGTCTTGACCACTACACCACGGATGCCGCCAATGTTAAGATGAAATATTGATTTAAAAAGGTGTTTTTCAACTAGAATATTTCACAGTCCCTGGACTGGCACCTGAACTGCAAGACTGATCGTCTTACCTTCATGTAACAAAAATGATCAAGATTGCTGCGATTGGTGTACCAATGCAGTGCCCTATGCACCATTAGGTGCGGAAAGGGAATGATGATGATGATGATGTTATAAAGTTGTGGGGATATTCAACTAAAACTAATGTTAAAATTAACATCAACAGATTAAATAGTTGAAGGAACATAGATGTTCAAATATGGGCAGAGTGGTGAATGTTACACAGTGTGTAAAGTAGCCATTTAAACCAGACAATGACAGATCATAAGCCCTGTAGATGCCTAGGCTTCTATATTACCTTCTCTAAAATGTTCTTCATCTCTGTTGTAATATGTTAATGTTAACAGCCCCCAGGGAGTTGAATCCAGTCCTTGTCTACAAATATTTGGACAAACTCAAAATATTGTTAACAATATTGAAATGATGCAGTCTACAGTGCTCTATAGTTAAAACACCAAACCAGGGGTGCTATTCTGAACAGCTCTCGCGGCCGTATAAAACACTTTATCTCGTGTTTTGTATTTAAAAATGTCCCTGGACTGGCACTTGAAGCGTGAGACTGATCATGTCATGTAACAAAAATTAGGCTTAGAAAGGGAATTATGATGATGTTGGTTGCGCCACATGTACTTTGTTTATTGGATATTGCACATTTACTAGGTTGCTGTGTTCAATATATTGCTACCTACTGAGCCCTAGTGAGAATGTTATGATTATTCTACTGTGGGTGCAATATTTTTCTCTCCGGCCCAATAACAACTGAACTGTCACCGAATGCACATGTAATTTTGATATTCTGAGCGTGATCGCTAATAAGTTATTTTAGCTATCAATACGTCATTCCAATCCTTGATTTACTTGTAGTTAATTTTTTTAATTTTTATTTTATTTATATATTTCAGATTTTTTTTTTGTTTACATTATATTGTGGTACTCAAATATTTAAAAAAAGTAAGCACTGCAAAATACTGGTTTTGCAGTCTGGCGGGAATTAAATGAATGTACAAAAAAAAAAATGTTATTAAAATTTAAAACTACATTTTTTAAATCCACTGTGTAGTGTTATCGTATGAATCAATGATAAAAAATCCGACAAGTGCCGAGTTGATCACAGGATCTGGCAGAATCAAGTTGTGTTCAGAAGATTGCATTAATTTCTATAGGGGCTCGGTGGCAAAGTAATTAAAGATAACGCAACAGCAATGCCAAATTCCGCGAACCAGCTAAACACGCGAAATTCGAGCGTCCATCCGCTATCTGGCGAGTGGCGTGATAACTTATAAATAAATTATCGAAGGGTTCTTAGGAAAGTATTATGACAAAGCAATCGAGATGACCACTCGACTATTGTCGAAAGAGTGACAACATGTCACATATTTCCAGCATAAGGCCCCAGCTTTTGAAATGTCACCGAAGACCGAATATAATATTGTAAAAACAAAAATGAAGTAATACCTACGTTTTTATCCGAAAAAATTCCTGTTCAGAAAGAAAAACGCAGGTAATCTACTGTAAGGAATTTTGTGGCTGGAAAAATGAGTTCCGGGAAATTAAATTTCTATGGTAAAATGTAGAAGAATTTGTCATTTTAAATTGACTTTCATCTTTTTATTCCTACCTGATGGGGAACTTAGTATATTATTATAAATTCGTCTGACAAATTTGTGATTTGAATTTTTAATAAATATCATAAAAATTTTCAAATATATAGACTTTTTTTATAGGCTCATTATCACATTTCTGGTCATTCCGTTACAAAACGAGATCCGGAAAAAGTCCTACGAAAAAAAGCATTTTTAACATACGATGTTTTACTTATTGGTACATGAAACAGGTGGTTCAATATTCTTGTTGTGAACATCATAATATGGAGACCAGATAACCGAGGAATACTAGATACGGGCGAACTAGGGAACAGAAGAGAGTTTTAAGGGTATTGATATTTTTGAAGTCAGCTGTGCTTCTGTTAATAAATCCAAGAAGTTTTAAGGATTTATTGATAACTTGTTCAATATGAATTGTAAAAGAAAGTCAAGTGTCAAGTATTATACCCAAATCTCGTATACTATAAAATATCTACTAAGTCACATAATGCATTTTTAGTGTAAATTTGAAAATCTGAAAGAGTAATGTTTGTGTAATCTATATCTTTAAATTTTGTATTGTACACTGAAAAAGTCCTAAGAAAAAAATCATTTTAAACATACGATGTTTTACTTATTGGTACATGAAACAGGTGGTACCGTCTACAAATCCTGGCTGGCACATGTATTGTTATTAAACTAAGTAGTTCTGTACAGTCAACTATTCCTGTCATAATTTTGTGAAGCAGTAGTTGGTCCGCACACACTCTGCGGTATTGTAGAGAAGTGATTCCATGGTGGGTGGAGGCAGTGAGAGTTGATACATAAGAAATACCGGTTTTATAATTTAGGTACTTTATAAATTGGTTTTAAATATTTTCTATTCTTGTTGCATATATGGTATATTGGGGATTCCATATCTGAGATGTGTATTCCAAATGGCGTCTGACAAACGAATAATATAATGCAATTAGGGCCTTTGGATTATCAAAGTGTTTACTCATTCGAATTTAAAAACCTAGCATGCTCAATGCTTTGGAGGTAATTTTATTGATGCGATTCAAAAAGTAGTTTTGAGTCTAAAACAATGAAAATTATTTTCCCAGGTAATAGCAGGCAAGCTAACGTTCGGGCAGGACAACGTATGTCGGTTCCGCTAGTTTATAATATAATTGTATCTTATAAATGTCTGTCATCCAATGAAATCAAAATAAAAATAAAATAAATCAAATTATACGCTTTTGTTCTATGCAATAGAGCTTAAAGGCTTCTCTAAAGAATTATTACTCTGAGGAAAATACCGAAAATACAATAAGTTATACGTTCTTCATTCTCCTGATAAATGCTATTTTTTTTTAGCTAAGAGTAATCTATTTTGTCGAAGGTGCGATATGCATTGATATTATGTTATTGATAATCCGCTTTTCATTTATTTCCCTCTTGTTCGTCTACAAAGGAGCCTTTGATGTGTGAGCTCGCGTCTGTGTAGGTAAATCCGAAGAGACGCCTGGAAATAGATCGGAAATATTCGGACATGTTCGGACATGTCCGGAAATGTTCAGAAATAGCCACAGAAGCATGATCACAGAAGCGCATATCTTCAAAGAGCTTTCCATGCGAGAGATATTACGTTCTACATAGAGTGAAAATAGGTCCATAATAGTGCTGCAAGAAATCGACCGGTGGAAATAATCGAATCATTCATAACTGGTTATTGACTTATTTTGAGAAAAAGCCGGTACAATAAAATTTGATTGAACCAAAATTACAAGGCTAATGAGAAATTTAAGCCCTTCGGGAAATTGGATACAAAAAATGTTTTCTTTTACGTAAAAATTAGAGCATTAAATTAAACGACGAAGTTTCTAGAAAATATACGAAAAAAATATTTTAAAACATTTCAATAAAAACGGACTACTTCGAACGACGTCACTAGTTAATATGGATCAATCAAGGATAAGAGAGTTGTGGAAGATTTCCTGTTTATATACGGTCAACGGACCAATCGGCAGAATTGACCGAAGAAAAGTGAAAGAGAACTTGAGACGTCACACGTGGAATAATTTTAGAGACAAAAAACATTCAAGAATCATAGCACTGATAATACGATAAATAAAAATTGAAATAATTTATTTTTGGCTCAGTTTGATAGTCTTTTAACAAATAAATAAAAAATAATAAAACCACTGAGCTTCCTCAGAATAGGACAACTTTGAAACTCCACCTGAAAAAAAATGTATGATAAAATTCACTCCTGTCTAGTATCTCACATTACCATCCTTTTAAGAAAAAAAGACCAAGAAGTATTCGTTTCATTAGCAGCATGCTGATAAAATTAAATAGGAAATAATTTATTAGTTAAGTAAACCTTGAGAAAGAAGCTTGTTTAGCTTTGAAACCGGTCGGTAGAAAAAAATCCAAATTAATGGTCAAAAACAAAGCTGTTTTTATTTATTTTATAAAATTATATTATTTTTAGCAACTTCACCCCGGTACGGGTTTCCCAATGAGAAAAAAATATTTTTATTGGTTGATTTTTTTTTACTAGTGAAAGTACTTCCTCCACATACCCGAAACTATTTTAAAGACAGTGGGTCTTTCTGATGGTTTCACTCATGCAAAAAAGCAATGTTTTTTTGTCAATAAACGAGTTAAGTTTTTGAAATGTTCAATTTCGTATTTGGCGATTTTAATTGAATTCGACTACTTCCATTGCCCCTGTCATTGTGTATTAGGGGAATTATATGGAGGGCATTTATCGGATATTGCCAGTCATCCTCATGACCATATTGCAAACACGAATGGTAGCAAAAACAGTATTTACTCGTATCACGTAAATTTTAAATTCAGTTAAATCGGGTAAATATTTTTGAAAAACGCAAAAGGTACCGAAAAGGAAAATTTAATTCTGATACTCTTTCGTAAAAAAATATCGGTTCCGTTTTTGGGGTGCAGATATCGGCGAGAGAGTGACAGAAAAACTATGTCCAAACATCTGTTCATCAAATTTCTCTGTATATCCTCTTAACATCTACTCTTCTTAATGTTTATTTTTTGTAAATTTATTGGTTTAATTTTTAGTTGCTAGAATTCCACTCGTCCACGCGCTTTGTAGCTGCAGGATGATTGGTAATCTTGCTTCAATATGTAAATGTTATCAACCATTAATATTGTTAATGGGGTCTAGAATTTCAACAGTCCATGCGTTCAATAGCTGCAAGACTTGTTGTAATCTAACTTCTATTTGTAAAAATGAGTTTTTTTATGTTTTTTATTTTAGTATCATTCAAACACCACTTCATTGTCAAATTTAAAAAAAATATAAATGGGGGGCTAGATTACTTACCGTCCATGCGCTCTGTAGCTGCAAGACGTGCTGCAACCTAGCTCGTATGTGTTAAAATGGAAATATATCATAGTTGGAAAGAAGGAACTAGAATCCCAATCGTCTATGCGCTCTGTAGCTGCAAGACGTGCAGGGATATTTATTTATTTTACAGCGCCCATGAGGTGGTTTTCACAAAAATGGCGCTATATAAATTATCCCACAAAATATGTATATCTTATTTTTTGTGGTGAAGGGGTAAATAGTTAGATTTATCGATCTCGAATATTCGCATCTCTAGTCAAGTCAGCCATTTTGTAAACACCTATAATTTAATTACGTTGTGTTTATTTATCATCTTTAAACGTGGTAACTTAATTTTCTTATGATGTTTATCACGCCCAGAGGTGAAATATTTTCAAGCTTCGTTTTTGCCAGCTCGAGAAAGTGATTCTGTGCTTAATGAAGTATAAATTGATATTTGCATTTGTATAATTCCTACTTGTAACTGTGATATACTGATTTCTAAGTATCGTATTTATAATTCCGTTTTACTGCATTACATCAAAGAATGATAAAATTTTACTCAGCTTTATTTGCTAATCAAATGAAAAATAAATAAAAACAAATTGCGAATTTTAAATGTCATGTTTTTCCCTACAAATTATAAACAATATTAAAAATGACGTGTCCTCACAAAGAATACTATGTAGGTTACTACTGAGAGAAATTACAAAATGTTCAAACAGTTTTTAACACTACGTTGTTATTTTTAACAACTTTGTTTTGTACACTTGAAACCGGTCGCTAGAATAAAAAAAGTAAGTAGTTAGAATTAAAGTTGTTTTATATTTATTTTATTATAACGAATAAGCACAAAATTAGTGGTTCAAATATAAATTTATATTACGTATTTATGTTTTTATTTAATTTTTGTTTATCCACATATTACTGGTTGTGGAAGTGGCCACATTACACACTGTGTAACATTCACCATTCTGTCTATGTTTTAATATCAATATTTCCTTATTTTTCCATCTGTTGAGTTTTGAGAAGTAAAAGAGCTGAAACCTTGGGGTGAGATTCATCTGGCTGAATAATTTCACCTACTAAGCAATGCCTGAACACAGTTTTCAATTTTATACTTCTTTTTATACCAGTTAGTACAATCAAGAATGTTTTGAGTGAATCAAAATGTTTCTAGGCAAGCTGAATTTTATCGAATCCAGCTCTTCAAAAAACATTTAGGCTTATTAAAAACATTGTTGAATATACAGGGTGTTCTTTAAACCCTGTCACACCCGAAACCACGATGATCAGTGTGGGCAAGAATACATATTGGCATATTAAAAAAAGTATTTAGAATGAAGAAAATTTAAAAAAATAAAATATTAAATAGAACAAATGGTTGCTTACTTGTACAGGGGAGAAGCGAGGGGGGCGCGGACGCGCGATAATTTTTTAAAAAAATATTTCATTTTTAAAAAAATATTTGTTCTAAAAATTATTTTAATGTGCCAATATGTCTTCTTGCTCATACTGATCATCGTGGTTTCATATGTGACAGGGTTTAAAGAACACCCTGTATACATAGTTTGTTGAATTGAAATTGAAATTTTAAATGAATTCTGAAATTTTAACTTAAGCCTTTGTTTATTATTTTTAAATATTTTTATTCACTACAACAGGTCAAGACCGCTATTACAATCGTAAATAAGGGTAATCATGCCTTTACTATGACGTCATAGTTAATGATAAATTTTCCAGAGTGATTACGAAGATAAACTACTGACGCTACTTCAAGTTTTGGGTAGGTACATCGATATGAGGTCCGGTACCTCACAGTACACTTATATATACTTCTTAAAAGTGACAAAAAACTTGTTACACTGAGCAATTTTTGCTTTAATTACAATTTATTATATTTTCAAATCATTCTTAGTTGGCCAGTTTTTTCTTCTTAAAAGCCTTATTAAATTACAATACAGTCAAAAGTTAAGCATACCGTCTTGGCAATTGTCAAAGGTCGTATAGAAATCATGATCAGGCGAGCATTTTTTGCTTTATTTGAGATTATTTTAAGTTTATAATAGCTTTGAACTGGCTATTATTTATCACAGAAGTCAATTAAAAATATAAAAGAGATGTACTCTAATTTCAATTAAGCATTGAACGCGAAGTAAAGTTTCCGCGCTTATCTATCGGTTGAGTTCAATTTTATGACGTCAGAGATGAAAAATCTGTAGAACACACCGAGGTAGATAGAAATAGTATAGTAGTTAAGAATACCGTCTGGGTATGTAGCGATGGAGATAACGTGTATTGCCCCCCAGGGCCCCGTTTACAATGGAATGTTAACATAGTTATCTTCGACTATCCACAAAGAAAAACCAATATCTGTCTACAAAAATGAGTATATTTGCATGAAAATTTGAAGCATCTTCGTTAGTAACCTATAACAACATATTTAGAAAAAAAAATGTGTGCATATTCTGCTTTTCATACAGAAAACTTATTTTTGCTTTGTAGATAAAATTTAAGATAAATGTTTACTTCCCTTTGTAATCGGGGCCCAGGAGATCCAATCACAGTGGTGAATTACAACACAAAACACCCATTTGTATTTAGTGTTCTCACCGGGAATCGAACCCGGAACCTTTCGTGCGGGTGTGTGAGGCAAGCGTCTTGAACACTGCCACGGAAGCCGCAAATGAAAAAATAATATTTATAACATGGACGGCCCAAGTGTCGTCCTAGCAAGCATAAAGCTAGGGTTTCATAGGATAGCGGTGCCCGTATCTTAACGGCCGTAGTGAACGGTGATGCGGTGGACAGCCGTCGTAACGTTGACTAGAGAGTGGTTTCCTAGGAAAACGGTGTTATCAACATCACCATATATTATTATCACCATTTAACACCGTTTTCCAGGGAAACCACTCTAGCACGACGGCTGTCCACCGCATCACCGTTCACTACGGCCGTTAAGATACGGGCACCGCTGTCCTAGGAAACCCTTGCTTTAGTCAATACTGCGACGTAGAATGTCGAGTAAATTAGTTAACCTTCAGCGTCATATTGTACGTTATCAACAATTTGCAGTACGGATTAACTTGAACTATTGTGTATGCTGTTACGGGAGATTATCCATCGTCGAGTAATTAATTAAGTTGTGTTGTTTACATTATTAATTCATACGTCGGTTCATCATACATTATGCAGGCTTCATCACAGGAAAAGTAATGCTGGACATTGCGGTAAAGCCCAGTAAAGTCTGTTCATTATTACAAGAATTTCCAAATAAACAAATCAACCACGTGATACCTGACGGAGAATAGCCTGTTTCATAAATATCATATTAATCTAAATGGCACGGTAAAATTATAGGGGATCGACATGTTTTAACTGTCTTCTGTATGCGAATGATGCCGTGCTTCTTGCTAGCAGCAAAGAAGACCTACAATTCTTGGTAACAAAAGTCTACGATGTATGCAAGAAAAGTGATTTGCTTATGAACGTATAATATGACGCTAAAGGTTTACTAATTTACTCGACATTCTAAGTCGCAGTATTGACTTATGCTCGCTAGGACGACACTTTGGCCGTCCATGTAATAAATATTATTTTTTCATTTGCGGCTTCCGTGGCAGTGTTCAAGATGCTTGCCTCACGCACGCGCACGAAAGGTTCCGGGTTCGATTCCCGGTGAGAACACGAAAAATAAATGGGTGTTTTGTGCTGTAATTCACCATTGTGATTGGATCTCCTGGGCCCCGATTACAAAGGGAAGTAAACATTTATCTTAAATTTTATCTACAAAGCAAAAATAAATCGAAAGTGATGGTTTTCGAAAGGGATGAAAATATAACTAAATGTGAGATCAGTGTGAACGGAGATATTCTGAATCAGGTAGAATAATTTGTGTATCTGGGAAGTATGTTGACAAGGAATGGAATGATCAAGAAAGATATTGAAAGGTGTGTGAGTGCCGAGAACAGGGTGAACGGTGCTCTGACATCTATTTTGGCAAACAAATGTTTATCGCAGGAGGCTAAACTAGAGGTTCACAATGGAGTTCTAGTGCCAACTCTAATGATAAATAATAAAAATGATGATGAAAGTAGGTTAAATGCTATCGAAATGCGATCCCTCAGGCGTGATAAAACGATGTACGATAGGTGCACAAATGTCGAGATCCGTGAACCGTGTAATGCTGAGACATGCATTATCGACAGAATCGAGAAAGGGGTGCTGCGTTGGTTTGAACGTGTAGAGCGAATGGACAGCGAAAGAACGGCTAAAGGGATCTACGATGCGAATGTTGATGAATGCAGAAAATGAGAAAGACCGAGAAACACATGGCACGATCAAGTCCATCAAATACTTGAAGATGGACATGTCAAAAGTAGTATGTCGGCGTCCGTGCATGAGACGATGTAATGTAGAGGAAGCGAGGTCTGTTTGCAAAGATAGAGTTTATATAGTTTAGAAACATGCTTTATTAATTAAATTATTAGATCAGTAAAGTTTTCAGCTCTTTAACTTTACAAATATCAACAGATAGAAGAATTGAAGGAATATAGATGTATAAATATAGGCAGAACAGGGAATGTTACACATTGTGTAAAATGGCCACTTGACCAGCCAATGACAGGTTATAAGCCCTGTAGACGTCTAGACTTCTATATTTCGTTATCTTAAATATTCTTTACCTCTGTTGTTAAACGTTAATATTATCTTTGCGACATCCCATCGGTGATAGGTAATACATAATTCGCACGAGAGGTAGTATCATACATAATCAATAAAGTGCAGACAATTGGTAAAATAAACCGGTAAAAGTAGGGAACAAAATGCCGAACACTCTTCTAGTGAAACGGGAGGCCTGTTGACTACTGCCAACAGGCTGGCTTCTCCTGAAGAGTTTTAAGTGGTTTCCTCTCCACATGAGCGAATGCTGAAAGTACCTGATTGGCCCACATTAGAATATCCTTCCTAATCCCAACAGTTTAGCTAAAATATAGTAATATAATAGCAGAAAAATCCTATTTAAAGTTAATATTAACAGCCCCGAGGTAGTTAAATTCAGTTCTCGTCTACAAAAAGTTGGATAAACTTATAGTGTTGTTGAAACAAAATTGATTTTATTGTACTGTAAACCCGGTTTCCGGCACTTACCCTCCTTTCAATATCTCCCTGAAGGGTTTTTAAAGTTTAGAGTTTAAAAATACAATTTTAAAAAACGTAAAAAAGCTGAGAAGTGGGAAAAATCGGAAAGCTACGTTTTTCATTTCCCATGTCGTGCGTGTGATATATTTGATTGAGTTTTCTCCTAGAGAAACCGTGAAAAATAAAACTCGCCTCGGGTTAAATCGAATGGTGAACGCTGCGCTCACACATAAAAGCAGGAAAGTCGAATACTTACACTCCGTTTTTTCAGGTTTTTTCTCAATCGCATAGTCATTGTGGGGGAGGATAAAGCACACGGGTGAATATGTAGGCATGAGCGCGTTTTATTGCGTTTTTGCGGGTGGATTTTTATAGATGGACTTATTTTAACTCTTCATCTGAACAATGGAGGCAGATTCTTTTTACAAATGACAATTTTTCAAAGCAATTATCTGATTTCCTACCATCAAACATTAAACCTGCATCCTACACAACTAATAATTTGTTAAAAAATCACAAAGACAAAGTTTTTGAGATGACTTTTTCAAAAAAAAATATTAGGATTTTTTTTAAAGCTTATTATTTATTTTTTTGGATTTTTTTTTTGGATTTTTTTTTGTTTTTTTACAATAAACATAAATGATAAAACAGAGTATTAAAAAAATAAAGCACAATTACATAGCAATGAAATACATATTTATAGTAAAAAAAGTGAACAAAAAATCCCACAAAGGCATTGCCTGTTCGTGGGTATACAAGAAAATGTTAATGAATTTTGCTCCTATAATAAATAATGGACAGTTGTAATATTTTTTTGGAACATAAGAAAGAAAAAATAAGATATTCTGTAAAAGATAATGTGGTATTTTTTTTTAGTAACTAAAAATGGATATAAAAAATATTTAAAAAAAACACAAAAATATTCCTTATTATTAAAGGGCAACAAAATAAATCAAAGAAAAAAAGAGTTCGTATCTTTAGTTTGAATCCAGGATAGTGCATGTTTTTTAAAAGAAGGAAAATTTTGAAAGTTTGATCTGCCCAAGTGGCCACTTAAACCAGCCATTGACAGGTCATAAGCCCTGTAGATGCCTAGACTTCGATATTACCTTCTCTTAAATGTTCTTCATCTCTATTGTAATGTGTTAATATAAACAGCTCCCCGGGGAGTTGAATCCAGTCCTTGTCTACAAAAATTTGGACAAACTCAAAATATTGTTAACAAAATATATCATAGAAAAAAGAGTTAATATCTTTTGTTTGAATCCAGGACAGTGCGTGTTTTTAAAAATAAGAAAAATTTTGAAAGTTTGGGATCAATGAAATATTATCAGTAAAAAAAGAAATAAAATTTTTTGGGCCTATAAAATATGCGAGTCTTGTTTTACAATGTGGTATTTCTAACACACGATTCCTTCTTTGACTTGATCTATTTGAATTATATGTAAATAAATTTTGGTTCTTAAATATATATTTTAAACATGAAGAAGTTTCTCTGAAGTTTCGCGGTCTGGCCCTGAAAAACCGTGTATAATCAAAGTTGTAATAAGGATCAAACGGATATCTAATAAGATAATTACTGTTGTCATTCTTAAACATGACTTAAAGTTCATGGGACGAGTATATCAAACACTACACGGGACTGTTCCTTTGTTATGTCAAATTTCATTTCCTATCTGACTGGACAAATTTTCCCAAATTGCTGACAATAGCACCACCTTATCGAGGAAGGTCTGACTTTTGTGATTTTATTTTTACAAAGGTCGCCCCTGAGGCCTTGTTCCCTGCCTCCCCTGCCTTTACAATCATCCCCTCTTAAGATTTTTTCAGCTGAAAAGTTCTACCATTACCTATGATTTACTAAGACTAAAAAGTTTTTTTTAAAAATTAAACCAAACAATTAGGTCGCATAAATAATTAATGATTTTGATAAAATTATAAATAAAATGATCAATAAAAATAAATGCTTAATCCCACTTTTGGTCCAAAAACTCCCAAAAATGAACTGTTTAGCAAAGTTGTAAATATTTATGTTTTCTGTCCTCTGTTAAAATACTCATTTGATCATCTTACCTCCAAAATATGTAAAGAACAGTATAAAAGCTGTAAACGTTGTAAACAATTCACCGGTCTTGAAGATGCCCACTTAGGCGAAAGCGCTCGTTGGTCAAAATAATAAAAAAGTAAAACTAAACCAAGAAGTTTCATTGATAATTTTATTTATAATTTTATAAAAACCATTAATTATAAAGTTTTATAAAGAAATATCGACAAAAAACATCAATATCACATAAATAATGATGCATGTTTAATTTTTTCCATGACAATACTTTTGCGTTTACAAGATTTTGAGATTGTCCAAATTTTTGTAGACAAAAGACTGAATTTCACCCCCTAGGGGACTGAATTTCACCCCCTAGTAATCTTAATGACTATTAAGATTAACAAATTACAAATGAGTTCTCAACATTTTAGAGAAGGGAATATGGAAGTCTAGGCATTTACACGGCTTACGACCTGTCGATGGCTGATTAAGGTGGTCACATTACACACTGTATAACTTTCACCGTTTTGCCTATATTTAAACATCCGTATTTCTTCGAATTCTCCATCTGTTGATTTTAGTGAAGTTAAAGAGTTGAAACCTTTATTGTTGGGAAGAGATTTATTTGCTCGAATTATTTCACGTACTAGGCATCGCCTGAAAACAATTTTCTAATTTTAAATTATAATTCTTGTTGGACCAGTTAGTTTTATTACAATATTTTAAGTTTGTCCCCTTTGTCTGTAAACGTTTGGACAAACTCGAAATATTATCATACCGTAATTACTCATTTAAATAGGAATGCTGTTTTAACTCAGGTTCGAAAATAATGTTTAACTTTGAATTGAATATAAATATTTAGTGACATAATAATAGTTGCCTATTCTTTAAACCTGCGGGCTCTCGCCGTTCTAGAAGGCCGTCGATGACGATTTTTCTACTTTATTCGGCGGAACTTAGGGGCCCTGGATTGACGTGCTGGCTGGTAATAGGGTCTCCAGGGCCTTGATTATGATGGAAAGATAAAGACGTCATACCTTCACCTTCAAAGATAAATTCTCTCTAGCGATTACAAAGATAAACTACCGAACCCCACCTTCATGTTTTGGGAAGGTACATCGATATGAAACAAGGGGAAGCGTACGTCACGGTACACATATCTACGCTCTAAAATGACATAGCTTCAGTATGACGTCATAGCTGAATATAAAATTCTTCCGACCGACTGCAAATATATACTATCGATCCCTCCACCATCCCTTCAAGTTTTGATCTAAGTACGTCGGTTTATACCGACGGGTCTACAACCCCTCGATACGCTTATCTACGCATTTAAAATGTCAAAAATTTTGTTCCACCGAGAAATTTTTCATGTAATTACGATTTGTTTAAATTTTTAATCGTTTTGAGGTTGGAACTTTTTTTCTTAAAAACCTATTTAAAATATGGGAGAGAAACGAGTCAATTTTAAGTCGATTTAAATTCCGACATAACTGTCAGTTTAATAAAACAAACGCCTAGATGCAAGAAATAATGTCGTTAGATTCTGCCCTATTAACACATAAGAGTATCTAGGCGTTCGAAAGTTTCCACTGTAAATAAAAAAATAGTTGTTTTATTTTTTCCATCTGTTTTACTATCTTTCTGAGAGAACGTATCGAGAGTCGACTTTGTAATCGCTACGTACTACCTCAGTAGATAAATACAAACGATCTTAAAGCATCATATCGTCTTGGCAATGGTCATAAGTCATATAAAAATCATGTTTATACAAGCCTTTTTTGCTTGATTTGGGATTTACTGGAATTTATAATCGCTTTGAGTGGACACTTTCTATAACAGAAGCCTATTTAAAATATAAATGAGAACTATTTTAAATGTATGAATTAAGGAACGCGGACTATTTTTTGCGGTCATTCATTGGTTTGTTTCGATCAAACGAT
The DNA here is from genome assembly GCF_059751315.1 of Micrasema longulum. Classification (NCBI taxonomy): domain Eukaryota; kingdom Metazoa; phylum Arthropoda; class Insecta; order Trichoptera; family Brachycentridae; genus Micrasema; species Micrasema longulum. Next base: position 64,216 of record NW_028277962.1, read on the forward strand.
GTCGATATGGCAAGTAGGTAGAACATACCGAGGTTAGATAAAGAGAGTACAGAGGTTAAGTACACCGTCTCGATATAATACAGATGAAGATGGCGTTCATAATTAAGGCCCCGGAGGCATTAGGTGATATCCACATGCTACGCTTAAGAGCGGATGTGGAAAAGCAGAAAAACCTATTTTAAATGTTTTAATTACGCCGTCACGCGGATCACGCACTATGAATTAAATAGACACAACCATTAAACTCTCCGTCTGATAATTACCGTAATATACTATTCATGAGCAATACCATGCTAGGGTATCTTCCTGTATTAGGGATTTTTTGAATACATTTTTATCTAAGTGTTTCAGAAACAATTTTTAACTGACGGCATTTTACCAATAAATGACCTAAATATTTTACCTACCGTCAAACGAGGTTATTCTGCCTATTAAATTTTATTTTGATTAAGTACATATTTTTGCTAAGCAGAAGACACCTTTTTAAAAAAAAAAATTTTATTTATTTTTTACATATTTATTACAGCAATTTGCAAGTTATTATTTATACAGCAAATTAATTAAGTAGTAAAAGTGAACATATATATTTTTTATTTTTGCTGTTGGTTCATCTAAACTGCCTAACTAGGGATAGCTTCCCCATTCTAAGGTAGTAAATTATGTATTTTATAATAATATTTAAAAGTAATTACAGTTTTACCATTATGTGAGCTTTTTCAGTCTTAAAAGTAAACAATAAATATTCAGAGAAAACATAAATAATACCAAAATCTCTATATCCTAAGTCCTTACTAGTAAAACAAGAAACCAGCTTACGTCCTTCTACATCGGACAACAATTTACTTGCTTAGTTTGTAGTACTGACATTTGCAAACGGCTGTGTTTTTTATTTTGATGAAATAAAAAGTATGTTTCTGAATCTGATATAAATAGCCCGAGACAGCCGCATAAATTTTATTATTTTTCTAAGAAAGTATACATAATATTTGTTCGTATATTTTTAATTTCTTAAACTGTGATATTTGTCGGCCTCGTGGTGTAATGGTCGGCGCGTTTGTCTACCACGCGAGAGGTCTCGGGTTCGATTCCCGACATAGTTGATATGAAATATTTATTTTTAAAAAGGGTGTTTTCTCACCAGAATACTTCATAGCCCCTGGACTGGTACCTGAAGCGTAAGTCTGATCATCGTACCTTCGTGAAAAAAAAATTGATTAAGACACGCTGCGATTGGTGTACAAATGAGTACCCTATGCACCATTAGATGCGGAAAGGGAAATGATGATGATATGTCAGCATTCAGAATATGTTAATTTTTTAGTTTTTTTTAATAGAAAGATCATTCAAATCAACCGGCAAAATATTCCCAATCAAATTGAAACTCCCAACAAGCTTAAGAATTTAATGGAATAAAAGCTTGCTGTGGCACAAGAGAGAAAATAATTGTTTGGGGTTATTCTGCCTAGTGTAAGGTTGCCAAATTATTTTGCACAAACTTTTAAATAATATTTGATTGTTATATTTTGTAAATAAAACACATTGCCAGTAATTTAGCCTCTGGGATTCAAAACCAGGAAGCTAGTTAAATCGAGAGCCTTCCTTTGTTCATTTTGCACAACGCTACAAAATGAATGCGAAAACTCTATTGTGCAATTTAGTTGCTCATATTTTACCTAATTTTCCCTGAAAAAGCGTTGAAATTTTCAGCTGTTTCATTTTACGAACAGGTATTCAACTTTAAAGCTGCTGGCTTTAAAGTGGGATTAGTGCAACGGATAAAATACTAAAATCTGTAAAGCTAATATCAAACAACTTAGCTGGATATATTTTAGAAATTATTCCAAAATTTAACAACAGTTATTTTTGAAAACACTTTTATATCAACAATTTGCCAAATAAAATGGATTTTTTACCCTTGAAAATACATGCACTATATCTGATATGCTATTTACATATATCATTACATAATAAAGTAGACTCTTTTAACCTACTCTCCAAAATTAATCTTAATGTCCCCTTTCGCGTGACAAGAAATAAGTATTTATTCCATCTGCCAGTCTGTAGCACTAACTATGCACAACACTCTTTCCTCTATCGTTCTTGCTCTAACTATAATGTTTTTTTTTTTCATCTATTGATATATTTTACATACCCCTTAATTTATTCAAAAATAAATTAAGACTTATTATTTCTGGCTACGATGAATACTCACTCCCACACTAATACACATAAACACACATCTACACTTACTCTCACACAAATACATTTAAACACATCCTTTTGTTTTAACACAATTTAATAAAATGTATGATTTTTATTTAGAAACTTTGCTGGTCTGTCTTTAAACTGTATTTTTTGAAATGTTATCATATCATTGTCGACTGTTTGTTTCTTTTAAATAAATAAATAAATAAATGATTGGGAGGTGTTTTTCAAAACAGATCTAGACCTTTTAAAAATATACAATATGTTTAAACATCCACATCTCCACTACTCTTTCGACTTTTGTGAGGTTAAAGAGTTAAAACCTTTAATGGTGTGGATGAAATTCATCTGGCTAAATTTGTTAACCCTCTAGGCAACAAATAAAAATATTTTTTACTTTTTATGCCAGTTAGTTACATCAAAAACTTTTTTGTACATCCAAACGTTTGTGGACGAAAATATTTTGAGTGTGATTTGAGAAATGTTTACTTTTCAATTTTTATATTTCTTCATGGATCAGGTGGATTTATCGACATTATTTTGAGTTTGTTCAAATTTTTGTAGAAAAAGACTGGATTCAATTCCCTGGGGAGCTGTTAATATTAACATATTACAACAGGAATGAAGAACATTTGAAAGAAGGTGTTATAGACGTCTAGGCATCAACGGGGCTTATGACCTCTCATTACCTGGTTTAAGTGGCGATTAGTAATCTAGATTCAATAAAAAATTGAGTCATTGTCTCTTAATGTAAAAAAAGAAATACATAAATTGTAAAAGAGCGAATAAATAAAGATGACAATAGAGTGTTAAATAAAATAAATATATGAAAAAAAGTGTAGTCGCATGCAACAAATAAAAATCCAAAAACTAACGATTCTCTAGGGGGTAGAGAAGATTTAGAATAGCTCCCCTAGAGGTCAATATATACCACTTTGGGAAAAACTGTTCTCTATCAATAATCTTTGAGACATATCACAATAAAATTTATTTCTGAAAAGGGGATTGGAAAATCTGGGTATTAGTAGGGTTTATTATTTTACATCATTATTATAGTGCATAGGGCACTGGTATCTCAATAGTTTGTTAAATAAAGTAAAGTTAATCATATATTGAGTTTTTCTACTGACATTTCTTGGTGGAACTGCATTTTAATTATAATAATAAAAATACTTTATAGTTTTATTCCACTTTTATTTATAATTATTTTATATATTTTTTTTTTCTGCATCCATCAACATTTGCATCGTAGATCCTTCAAACCGTTCTTTCGCTGTCCATTCGCTCTACATGTCCAAACCAACGCAGCCCCCCTTTCATGATACTGTCAATAATGCATGTCTCAGCTTTACACACTTCACGGATCTCGACATTTGTGCACCTATCATACATCGTTTTACCACAAATTTTACAAGTAATTTACTGTATTAATGAAATTTTAAACGAAGTAATATTACAGCACGTCTTGCAGCTACTAAGCACATGGACAATTGGAATTCTAGCAACTTTTTTTAAATAAACGGAAATCTAAAGCATAGTAGTAAATTTGTCAATTTTTCATGCCAAGAAGTAAGCATTAAAAAAACTAAATAAATAAAGCACCGCTACAACATGATGGTTAACAAAATAAAGATATATATCTGATGAGTAGCTTTTGTAGATAGTAGGTTTTGTAGATCAATAATCTGTGTCAGTCTTAAAAACACATTTAAAGTTGAGTGATCAGTAAAAAAAAAATATTGGGAAAGCAGAGGGTCTATCAAAAACAGAAAACCTTGGCACGTGGTCTACGGGACAAAAAGGTTTGGGGACCTCTGATTTAGAATCTTTCTTAATAAAAAAACTTTTAGAATGTAAAATTTTTAGTCGAATAAACCTGTTTAAGCATTAAAAAGAATTTTAAGAGAAAAGTTGAATTTAACCAATCGAATGTCTTTTTCCTTCCCCTTTCGAAAGAACCTATCTCAAGTAGTCCGTGCATAAGCCACGTCTAAGTGTAAATTAAACGGAAACTCAGTACTTAAATATCAATATTGCTTGACTTCCATCGTGTAACATACGTTCTTTTTGTAGAGTTTACTAAGCGGATTATATTTAAGAAGCATTTGACGAAGTTTTATTTATTTAGTTGACAACTTTAAAGCCTGAAAATATGTGTGTTTGAAAAAATTAAATAAGTACAATAATTCTGTGTCTTGGGTAGCTTCCTCGGTATATTTGAAAATCTTAATGTAAAATCTATAAACAACTTTATGTAAAAGCTCTGTTACTATACGCACGTAAACATTATTCTCTACCTTCCGTTACAAATACAAGAGTTACTAGATACTAAATACTCCACCCTGATGCTGCAAAAAAAATAAAAAATAAATACAACCTTCGGTCAAAGAAGATTGGCCTATTACTCGGTTAAAGTGTACAATCTACTTCCATTATCCATAAGAACAAATAGTAAGTTCTCACAATATAAAATTGCTATTAAGAAATGGATAGTGGAGGTGGGTTTTACACAGATCGATGAATGGATAAAACCAAATAGGTAAAATGTGTGTACTGTTTATGAAATTTGTTCTATTGGTATATATAAATTGGTTATGTTTTTTATGGTTATTTTAGTTTTTTATTGTTTATTATGTTAATGATAATTAGGTTAGTTAGATAAATTACGTTATTTATTTATTACGGGGTCGGTAGTATATCTTTATAATCGCTAGAGGGAATTCTTCTTCATTTATCTATATGACGTCTTTATCTTCCCATCATAATCGAGGCCCTGGACGCCTTTTTAGAGAATTATGATAATTGCTTTATCCCGGAAAACGTTTTCAAAATATAATTTCTGGAAGCGCTAAGCTACCTTATTTGAGACTTTCGCGTTTATACACCTTGATAATGGCAGCAAATAAATATAGCTCTTTATTAAGAAAAATAAGCTTTCTAAATATTTCTATTGTAAAAATTTGGCTCGGAGCGCTTCCGTCAGAGATTATAATTAGAAAATGTATTAATGACAGAATAATTCATCTTATCTATGATTAATTACCACTTCAACAGCTAATTAGAATGTGGTATTAAGTGGAGTATCTGTCAAAATATATAATACGTTATGAAACTTTTTTATCTTACTTATGTTAAAACATGTTGAAAGAACCATGCTTTTGTTAATTAAGTTTTGTAATCGACGATGGACTGGTTTAAAAATATTAAATCAATTCAACATCGATTTTTAATCGATAGCGAATAATCTTAGGTTTTTTTTTATCAGGGAAATTAAAAAAAAAACATTAAAGTACAACAAACGATAATAAAATTAAAGCAATATTAAATGATCCTGAATTCGTTTTTATGCAAGAAAACCTATCCATAATCATTTATTTTAGAATGCTTTTTACACGTTATTTTTCGAACCGCGACTAGAATAAGGAAACATCACATACTACGAATACTTATATAAATATATGAAATAGATTAAGAATAATTAATTGTATTTTCGAAATCAATATGGATATTGTGGAGAAATGTTTTCATATATAAATGTAAAAAAGAAATTCAATAAAAAAACGTACGACGAAAAACGAAAAACGACCTTAGTTGTTGTGACATCAAGATTCGTGATATTGTTCTACACAAATTTCGAAGGCCACGAACAAATAAACATGAATCTTGACATATTAGGGGCGTGGCCAATAGAATGACAGTTTTTGCGGGAATTCAAAATTACAAATTTAAAAGAATTTTTAATGCCACTAATAATAAGCAAAAATATTGTTTTTGCTAGGCAGAATTTCATAGACTTTTAATACTTTAAAAATGTTTTAAAAAAGTCGTATTTTCCTATTGTCAATAATGCACATTACTACGGAAACCGCTGTCACGAGTTTACAAAATGACTTTTTGGATGCAGATTGTAAATATTTAATAAGAACTAGCGCACCCGTCAGACGTTGTCCTGCCCAAACGTTGCGCGTTGGCTTGCCTGCTATCAGATTGGAAAAATATTTTTAATTGATAAGTAGTACCTTGGTACTTGTTTGTGATTAAATTCCAAATCTAAATATTGTTATATTGAATTTAAGTAGGTACTTGTTTATGGTTGAATTCCAAAACGTAAATTAAATATTTTTTCAAATATGGCATTCTTTTTGCAAACGTCAAACTCCGATCTTCTCACCAACAGAGGGGCGTACTTATCTAGGAATACGTTTTTTAAAAATGTATTGAATTTAATATTATTTTAGTGTCCAAATCCAGTAGAAATTATAAGGAATTTAAGAAAAGAATCCGATTGAGATCCACAAAAAACAAATGCTGTTTGTAAACATTCAAAAACAAACTTTTTTATAGACAAAATAACAACATCTTTCGATTTTTTTTTGTAAATGCATTCTCTTCGAATGCAACCCTGGTAGATATACGAATAACATATTTATGCTCCTTACTTCTCTTTTACATATTAGATTGAAAATTTAAATATCTACGAACACGCACAGCGCAAAGATCTATATTTCTCTAAAAAACCGCACGTAAATCGGTTAAGCCGTTTACGAGGAGTTCGGTAACATCACAAGTACAGAGGAATTATATTTATAAAGATGATCAACCTTCTATTTCATTTTCACTTACGCTTATCATATCGCTGTATTGTGTTTAGTACTGTCCCGAAACAATTTATATTTTACGTTGTTAAATAACGATAACTAATTAATCTGATCATTTTATTTGTAATTTATATTTGAGTTTAGTGGTGTTATGCATTAAGAGAAAAAGGGGTTGCTGAGAAAATTCATGAATAAGTGTTAAAGTGAACATTATTTCGTCTCAAATGCATTTTACAAACATAAGCATAAATACATTTAAATATAACAGTGTTCCATTACAAAATAATACAAAAACAATATGATTATACAAATTACACAGTTGTTCTATAATAATAATAATAATAATAATAATAATAATAATAATAATAATAATAATAATAATAATTGGCTGATTTATATAGCGCCATTTTTGTAAAAAATCACCTCAAGGGCGCTCTACAATAGTATATCTAAACTTACATTCTAACTAAACTTAAGGGATACATTATATTTCCAGATTTAAAATTGAGGGTATGATAGTTTAAAGAAGTGGGATTTTAGTAGGGATCTGAACTGACTGGGACTGCTGATGATTCGTAAGTTTGAAGGCAATTGGTTCCAGGCAGAGGGGCCGGCGGCGGCAAAAGCACGATCTCCAAATCTAGTGTTTAGGGTGCGCCGGATTTCAACAAGTTTTCCTCTTCCTGAATCAAATGCTGACCTAAGAGTAGATTTTCTTTGACATGTATTTTCCCTAATACAAAGGTCCGATAGGTATTTTGGAGCCATTTCATGAAGGGATTTGAATACTGTATAGCACAGCTTGTATTTTATTCTCTCTGGGCTTTTTAACCAGTGCAAATCTCGAAGATGTTGTGAGATGTGAGAATATTTTTTTACTCCCGTAATAAGCCTTGCTGCTGCATTGAAAACAGATTGAAGTTTATTGGTTTGATATTTTGGGAGATTTGCGTATATTCCATTACAGTAATCTAGACGCGAAACGACATAAGCATTTACAAGAGCTTTAGTTGCATCTATAGGAATATTTCTCCGCGCGGATTTGATCTGTCGGAGATGGAAGAAACCAGCACTTACCGTTTTATCGACCTGAGAATGAAGAGAAAGATCTGAATCTAAATGAACACCCAGTAGTTTAACATTTGTACTAGGGGTAAGATCACATATCTATAGAGATATATTAAACTATATTATAATACAATGCGATACATTACACTTAACATACTTAGGTATAAATATTTTTAAAAAAAGAAAACGCAGTAAATTAGAAATGGCGAAAACCATACATTTTTAATTAGTTGGTATTGTTGCAATGTATATTGAATGCTTAAGGTAGTAACAAAATGTTAATGTAAACAAAACTAAATATATGAATATAGGAAACAAAAGAATTGAAATTTACACCATCAATTGCAATAGAAAATGAAAAACTCAATGAAGTCACTGAAATTAAATATTTAGATGTAATGTTGGATTCAAAACTTACATTTCACCAAAACGCTAAGATGGTAATAAATAAGATTGCAAAAAAAATATCAATTTTGGGAAGGATCAGAAGATTTATTGATAAGGACTCTTGCAAAACTATTTACAAAGCAATTATTGAACCACACGTTAACTACTGTAGTAGCATTTTATTTTTATCAAACAAAGAAAACATAGATAAACTAACTGTATTACAAAATAAAGCCTTTAGAATCATTTTGAAAAAAAACAGATACACGAGGGTAAAGTCGATGGTAAATGAAATGAAATTATTAACATATAAACAAAGAATATTTTACAATACAATGATATTTGTTCATAAAATTATAAACTCTAATAAAAAAACAGAATTTTGGAAAAAAATTGATCGGAACCAGCATGAACACTATCACAATACTAGAGAAAAGAACAAAATTAGACTTCCATTTAGGAAAAAGGCAAAGTCACAAAATTCAATTTTATTTAAAGCAATTAAAAAGTATTAATAAATGGAAAAAAATATTTATGAAGAAAAAAACATATTAAAATTTAAAATAATGGTCAAGACATATGTGATAAACAACTTATAAATTAAATATATTTGCAATGTTATTATTAGAACACACATAACAATATGTATGATATGTGTGCCCTACTTTAAGATTTAAATATAAAAAAAAATATACTTGTAAATAAATAAATAGGGCATGTCATTCTAATGACATGTATTTACTTAATTGTACTATATAAAATAAAGCGACGATGGTTTAAACTATATAAAAAATAAAATGAAAAGTTTTTTTTTTAATAACACATTTCTAGTCATGTGGCTACAAGAGTAGATCCCTGTACGAGGTTTTCCTGTAATTTGAAATATTTGATTCCAAAAACACGTACGACACGTAATTTCTCTTTTGTGGCCCTTCTGTGTGTTTAATGTCCTGGATGAATATATTAAGTTCTCGAAAACGAATGCCATTTTCAGGAGGAGTGTACAAGTCTGGATTTAGTCCAAGGGAAGAGACCATTGCAGGAGACTGCAGCGAGATATGGCACAGATTTATATATTATTAAGCGTGTTGTCCAGATACCCTTTGAAATACATATGTGTATGTTTATGTAATAATATTCAACTGTTATTTTTGCTATTATTGAATTATTATTATTTTTATTTTTTTTTATTTAGAAAAACAACAGTTGTTATATAAGAATACAAAATATAAAAAATAGTACATACATCCAGTTTTTCACAAATATAATGAGAGAACATGTTATACAGTAAAGGGAAAAATAACATATTATATAAGACATGAGAAAAAAAGAGCTCGTAAGAAGGTTAAGGGATGAAGAAATAGAGTGGAGGAGTGGAGGAGAGGGATTTTCATAATATAGTTGACCAATTCAAAATTTTGATATTATAATAAAATAAACATAATTAAAGGAACATAAACTTATTACACACTGACAAATGTTTCATTTTTTAAAATGAAGCACTTTAGTGCTTCAAAAAGTTTTTTTTGGAAGTCACAAAATACGTGTATGTACGTGCTTTCACTTTCCATTATGTTATATCCCAAGTCAACACGGGTCCTTTGGCCTCATAGAGTTTGGAATACGTTATTTTTATATGTTTTTTGGTAATATTAATGTATTTGGATGAATAAATAAATAAATTAAAACAATGTTATTCGGATGAATTAAAATCAAAGAAATGGCGTGATGATAGCAGAATTAATAATAATAAAAAACAAGTAATAAATATTTTTCTCTCTCCAGGTATCGTGAATCGCGGGGACTCATTCCGCCGGCGGCGCTCGCGCTCCAACAGCCTGGCCCCCGCGTCCCCCGGGGCGCCGCCCCCCGCGGGCCCCGCCCCGGACGGCGGCGCGGGCGGCCCCCGAGGGCGCGCGCCCGCCTTCCGCGTGGCCATCATGGGCGCCCCGGGCGTGGGCAAGACGGCGCTAGTCAGCCAGTTCCAGACCTCGGAGTGCATCAACGCCTACGACCGGCAGGGAGGTAGGAATCACAACAATATTTATGAACGATTACTCTAGATGTGCTATTTATTTATTTAGTACCCGCATTTACAAAATTATTGTAATAACCGTGGGCGCACAACAGTAGCGAGCGGTGAGTTTTTAGATAAGTAAGCTACAAAATTCTCATATAATACGGAGGAAAATCTCCATGAATAGTCTTGTCTCTCTGGAAAAATAATTATTTTATTGCTGTTCATAGTTTTATGTTATTTCGAACATATTTGAAAAATCATCGTGTACGTAATTAAATTTTTTTTTTAATGTATTTTTTTTTTAAATAAAGCTCATTATTTCTTTATAATATGTTACCAGCCGATATATTTTTCTTACTCGCGGCAATTGTTTGTTGTGTTGAAATAAAACACTTTTATCTTTTTGGATAGTGACAAAAAAAAAAAATTAAAGCTTTTTTTTACAAATAAGGCACGTTAGTTCATTAAATAATACATAAATGCTTCTTTTCTTTTTCAAAAATAGTTTTTAACTTTTCTTATATTGTAATATTAAAACCCTATCAATTGTGTAAATGGACAATGTATGTTAATAAATAAATAAAAATATTTTATGATAAACGTGTATTTATGTAGACGTAATAATAACGTCACGCTCATATTATATGAAATTTAGAGGGCATTCATATCGTAAATGCTTGACGCGACCTTTTTGACGTCATAGTCGACCAAGAAGTTTGTATTTTACGGGTTTTTTTACAGTCAAAGTTTAATTAAAGCTGCGGGAATTATTCGTGGGTGCATAGGACACTGAATTAGTACTCTATTTTCAGCGTATCAGCGTAAAGAAATCAGTCTTATGTATAGGTGCTACTCCAGGAACATTGGAGTATTGTGATGTAGAACCACCTTTATTTTATTAAAATTAATTTTGATTATTTTTTTGTTCTGTTTTATATTATTTTATTTTATATTATTTTATTTTATTTTGTTTTATTTAATTTAATTTCATTTCATTTTTAATATTTTATTTGATTTATTTTTATTTAATTTAAATTAATTTAATTTAATCTAATATTATTAAATTTAATTTAATTTAATTTAATAGACTTTTATTTTATTTGATTTTATTTTATTTTATTTTATTTTATTTTATTTTATTTTATTTTATTTTATTTTACTTTATTTTATTTTATTTTATTTTATTTTATTTTATTTTATTTTATTTTATTTTATTTTATTTTATTTTATTTTATTTTATTTTATTTTATTTTATTTTATTTTATTTTATTTTATTTTATTTTATTTTATTTTATTTTATTTTATTTTATTTTATTTTATTTTATTTTATTTTATTTTATTTTATTTTATTTTATTTTATTTTATTTTATTTTATTTTATTTTATTTTATTTTATTTTATTTTATTTTATTTTATTTTATTTTATTTTATTTTATTTTATTTTATTTTATTTTATTTTATTTTATTTTATTTTATTTTATTTTGTTATTTTTTATTTGTGATTTAAAAATCACTATTTTACAAAATAGAAATTAGTTTACAATTACTAGAGCCAATTTAAAAAGTCCCTGTTAATTGAATAGGTGATAAAGTACATTATTTTTCTTAAATTAAAAAGTTAAAATTAAATTTATATCTTTATATAATCACTTTGTAAAGCGCCCTTGAGGTAAAATGGCGCTACATAAGTTATCCATAATTATTATTAATACAGAAGGATATAATTTACATAATCGTGCGAGTGCGACGATTGTGTGCGTGTGAATACGAGAATGTGTGTGTGTGAACCAATATTTCACGTCCACCCTGCCAGGAATCGAACCTAGAATTCGAAAGATGGTAAACGAACACACCAAGCAAATAGAATATTCAAAGAAGTGGACTTATCTTAATGTCATTTTATTTTTAAAGATTCTCAACTGAGAGTTGTAATCGTGTCGAAAACCCTCTTTCAGGATTCTGGTTCTATTTTGCACCCAGAACTGATTTTTTATCCGCCCGGACACATAAACTTATAGCGTCGTAAAATATTTGCAATTAAATAAGTTTGCTTATTTTAATATCTACGTATTTCTCCTCTTTGGTATGTAAATAAACAAACATAGTTTGAAGCTAATTGTGCTTAATTAAAAAAATACATTAATCAATCTTCAGTGTCATTATAAATCAATGAACTCTTGAGTTTGTCCAATTTTTTGTAGACAACGGCTGGATTTAACCCCATTAAATTTTAATGTTCTGTATCTCTGTTGTTTGGAGGTACAACAGAGATACAGAACATTTATGTGAAAAGAATATGTAAAAATAATTTTAAATAAAATTAACCGTATCTTTTCTGTTTCCTCTTCCTGTCTCCTTCCAAAATTATTACCAGCGCCTCATTTATGAACGCTATCTTCATCAGTATATATCGAGACGGTATACTTAACTTCTGTACTATCTGTATCTACCTCGGTATGTTCTACCCACTTGTCATCTCGACATCATATGATCGAAACGACCGCAACAATTTAGTCCGCATTCCTTACGTCATTAACATTTAAAATAGTTCTCATTTATATTTAGTAATAGTTTATATCGTATTAGCAATAGATCCGATAGTATACTGTCATTTCCAGGATGCAGAACTAAGTTCGCACAGAGGTACTCCTTATATGTTGGTCCAAGATCCTTCAATTTTCTAACTAAGGAATTACAAAACATTAAATCACTGGTACACTTTAAAGTAGGTTTGAGGTCTTGGATTAGCAAAGAAGGAACAGATAGACACTTTTTTTTAAAAATAAAATAAAATGCATATTGCAAATAAATCCTGTTTTCATAATATCAGCATAAGTTAATTTTGTTTTTCTTTTCTTTTTCTGTTCTTTTCTTTTCATGGTCATGTCATACCATATTTATATGCTATAAACTTATTAATAATTAAAAAAGGAATGGCCCACGCTCAGACGCTGAAGTCTTTGTGGGCATTTTTTCCAATTTATGTAATGGTTTGGTTTTAAGATGTATTTTTCAAAGTGTATTTTTGTAATTAAAATTCTAAGTAAATATATGTATGGCAAAGAAAATTGGCTTCTGTGATAAAAAGAGCTCACTTCGAAGCGATTATAAACTCCAATAATTCCCAATTCACCCAAAAATGCTCGCTTGAATATGATTTTTATACATCTTTTGACAATTACTAAGACGTTATGCTTCACGATCGTCTGTCTTTATCTACCAAGCGATTACAAAACCGGCTTCTTTGACGTATCGATACGTACACTCTGGAAGATAGTAAAACAGACAAAAAATATAAAATAACTATTTTTTTTTAATAGTGGCAACTTTCTTACTCCTAGATACTCTTATATGTTATTAGGGCAGAAAAGAGCGATATTAATTTTTTGCATCTAGCCACTCGTTTCCGAAATTGACAATTATGTCAGAATTTAATTCGACTTCAAAATCGACTTATTTCTCTGTTCTCATAATTGAGGCCCTGGGCCCCGATTACAATGGGAAGTCAACATTTATCTTCAATTTTATGCACAAAATAAAATTAAGTTTCTTGTATGAAAAGCAGATTATACATACACTTTTTTCTTCTAAATATGTTTAATTATAGGTTACCGACAAAGAAACTTTAAATATTCATGCAAATACACTTATTTTCGTTTAAAAAAAACGGTTTTTCGTTATAGGCAGTCGAAGATAACTCTGATAACCCGCATGTCTAATTTTTTAATGTGTACCACACAATGTATTTTTATTAAGTTTATATGTGCAAGCCTTATTTTCCCATTAAAAAAACACCAGTTATTTTTAATTAATCACATAGGTTTATTCATATATGTATTTTAAATTAACTTTTTTAGTACAAATTTTTGATAAACTCTTCTTTTGACCAGTCTGTTTTTTTGGTTAGCTAGAAGATATTGCTTTCAGCAATAAAATAAGTCCCCCAAAGTACTTATTTGTACTTAGAGTAGATTTAATGAAATATTTAGCCATTTATATAGATGGGAATTTAAGATGTACTTATCAAATCGAACATATTAAAAATAAATTGAAAAAACAAATTTACTTATTTAAAACTATAAGAAATATAATAAGCCTAAAAGCACCTGTAAAAATATATTACGCAATAAGTCAATCAATTGGATGGGGATGTGCAAATGACACACTGATCAAACAAATAATAATTGCACAAAAATCTTTGATAAAAATTATCTTAAGAGTCCCAATCAGAACTAGCTCCCTCGGTATATTCGAAAATCTTAATGTAAATTCTATAAAACAACTTTATGTAAAAGTTCTGTTACTATACGCATACAAACATTATTCTCTACCTTCCGTTACAAATACAAGAGTTACTAGATACTCCACCCTGATGCTGCAAAAAAATATGAATACAACCTTCGGTCAAAGAGGATTGGCCTACTACTCGATTAAAGTGTACAATCTACTTCCATTAACCATAAGGACAATAGGTAAGAACTAACAATATAAAATTGCTATAAAGAAATGGACAGTGGAGGTGGGTTGCACACGGATCGATAAGTGGATCAAGACAAATAGGTAAAAGGTGTGTACTGTTTATGAAATTTGGTCTATTGGTCTATTTAAATTGGTTATGTTTTTTATGATTGTTTTAGTTTATATTGCTAATTAGGTTAATTAGATTAATAACGTTTTTAATATTTATTATTATTATGTTAAATTTGCTAAATTACTAATTTAAGGCATGTTTCACATTTTGTAAAATGTTTCCCTCGACACGGGACACTCCAGTGAGGGAACATTATTATGCTTAAAAAAAAAGAATACAAACAATGTAAAAGTATAAAAAGTATAAAAAAAAGTACCATAAAATTATATGGTAAAATATATTTTTTTATTTATTAATTACATTATACATACATTTGTTAAGGACAGAGACACAGTTTATAGCGACACAATCAGGAACGACCCATGTCTGTGAACTTGCTCCGACTCGCTAGAAAATCCGTGCTGAGTCGGAGCACTTGTAATGCATTCATAACCATACATTCACACACATATATACACATATATTCGCACATACATATTTATATTATATTTTATACATACATGTACAATATACATATATATTAAGTTTAAGTTTATACACATCAATAATATGGAAGTATAGGCAATTTACAGGGCTCATGATCTGTCATTGGCTTGTTTAAGTGGCTACATTCTACACTCAGTAACATTCATAATTCTGCCTGTGTTGAACGTCCATATTTTTTCAATTCTTAGAACAGTTGATTTTTTAAAGTAAAAAAGATAAAACCTTTATCGTTTCCGGTCAGATTTATTTGACTAAATTATTTTGCGTGTATAAATTAAAAAATATATACTTCTTTTAGACCAGTGGGTTTATTCATTAGTACGAGTATTTTGAACTCATCCAAATTTTCGTCGCCTATAACTGTATTTAAATCCCTAGGGAGTTGTTGAAATTCAATACATTTCAAACATGCAATAACAGGTCATAATCCCAGTAAATCTCTTGACTTATTATCTTCTCTAAAAGGTTCTCCGTCTCTGTTTTAATATGTTATTCTAAATCGTTTTCCAGCTAAAAAACAATAAAATGGTTTTCACGAAGGCTTTAGGATTTAATTAAAAACGTGTGACCGCGCCAAGTGGATAATTAACTCAATTTGATTAATTATAAAAGGGGATTTTAATAATATTATCTTTTGGGAGAATGGCGGCAAAAATCTTTACAATCTTTTTGGATGCCTTGAAGCGAAAAAATTAAATGAATATTAATTAATTTCAGAGGAAGAGTCGTGTTAACTGTTACAATTAGGATATTAATTACACATATATATGTATCATGCGCGTGCGGTGACTATCATCAGTAAGGATGCTGATACATAAATATACACCTTATCATATAATTAACAATTATAATCATATTACAACAGACATTTTATTTTATTTTATTTTATTTTTATTGAAATAAACGGCACTTAGTGCCTTTTACATATTAGTTACAAATACAATTAAATATACATACATGGAAGCATAATTATAAGTAATACAGAGCATTTAAAACAATATTATTAATTTAGAAAGTCTAAGAAATATAAACTCTATAAAATAATAAAATATTACCAGTTGTAGAATTATGGATAAAAAAAGATAATTTGGTATTAGAAATACTTTGAACCAGTTAAAAAAATAACTAAGAAGTAATTTTGAATAACATTAAAAAAAAAATATATACATGTATTATTATTGAAAACTAATATTTAGGTAAATAGTATATGTTTATGTATAAAAATATATAATGATGTAAAAAAAATAATAAAGAGAAATATTTTTTACTTATAAATTAATTAAGAAAAGAAACGAAAAAACGAAAAAAAAACACTAATAAAGAAGTTTAAAACAAATTTTTAACAAAAGTAACAAATAGTTACCTAGAACTATTACCAATAAAATAAAGAAGAAGAGCCGTTCTATATGTAATAAATTTCATGTGACATGAAGAATGTTTTACGGAAGGTAATATAGAAGTCAAGGCATCCACAGATATTATAACCTGTCATTGGCTGGTTTAAGTGGCCTATTTACACAATGTGTAACATTTACCGTTCTGTCTATATTTAAACATCTACATTTCTTCGGCACTTTTATCTGTTGACGTTTGTGAAGTTAAAGAGCTGAAACCTTTATTGTTGCGAGTGAGATTATTCCATTCATTTAATTGAATTTTTTTCATCTACATGCTAAGCAACGCCTTTAAATATTTTTCTTTTTTTTTTAAGTGTTTGAACATAGGTAGAATGGGGAATGTAGATGTTCAAATATAGGCAGAATCGTTAATGTTATACAGTGTGTGAAGTGGCCACTTAAAACAGCCAATGACAGGTCATAAGCCCTATGGATGCCTAGACTTCTGTATTCCCGTCATGTCTATTGGAATATATATATATTTAACTATTGCTAATCGAAGCATAAAATCATTTATTATTATGTTTATTAAATGACATATTCTACCACATAGATGTGTTACTATTATTACTTTATTGTATTATTTTGTATTTATTTTTACTATCAATTGATATATACCGAATTGAATTATAAAATAACTATAAATTATTAATAACATATTGCCACGTACTATTAAATAACTTTTCTGCATTCCATTTCTTGACATGCATAAATTCTAATTATTTGTATTTTTTAAATTATTATTTTGAATATTGTTTTGATTATTTTGTATATTGTTTAATATGTTTATATTTGTTTTTGATTTATATATAGAAGAGTCCCGACTTAACACGGAATTTTCTAACCAGTCGGGACATAATTTTTTTTTAATAAGTGTCATGATAAAATTGTGTATTTTGTGCATTAAATAAATAAATAAAATATGTTAATATTTACAGCTCTCCCTAGGGGTTGAATCTAGTCCTTGTCTACAAAAATTTGGACAAATTCAAAACATTGTTAATTATAATCATTTATGTATTTGTATTATACTCGTAGCTTTGTTTTTACGTTGCAAACACAAGAAGATTTTAAAAATAATATATTATATGACATCTATTCATTAGGCACAATAAATATTTTAAATTCTCTCTACCCGAACTTCTGTCTGTTACCGGTTACCTGTCACCTGTCACCTGTCACCTGTCACCTGTCACCTGTCACCTGTCACCTGTCACCTGTCACCTGTCACCTGTCACCTGTCACCTGTCACCTGTCACCTGTCACCTGTCACCTGTCATCTGTCATCTGTCATCTGTCATCTGTCATCTGTCATCTGTCATCTGTCATCTGTCACTTGTCACCTGTCACTTGTCACCCGTCACATGTCATCTGTCACCTATGACCTGTCACCTGTCACCTGTCAACTGTTACCTGTTACCTGTTACCTGTCACCTGTCACCTGTTACCTGTTACCAGTTACCTTTTACCTGTTAGTTAACTGTTACCTGTTACCTGTTTTTGTAATTTGATTATAATGCGGGTTTTAATTTTAAAAAATGATTTTTTTTTTCTTTTTATTTTTTCTGTTCATGTTTGTTGAGATGCTTGGAGGATCTTTGTGAACGCCATATGAAGGGTGGACGGAAGAAACATGCGGAGTCATGGTTTTTACAAATTTGAGTTAAATATGCCAAGTGGTATTTACAGTATGCACCCGTGTGTCCTATCAAAATATCGTCACATACGCCCAATCATTGGCAAAACGTATTTAAAATTTTGGGCAAAGCTGAAGAAACGCGAGCATTCAGTATGATACGGAAAAGAAAGATTCGAAGTTCGCGCATAATTTTAAGAAACAAGCGTAGTCAGTCGCTGATCAGGCGGATCTCAACAGAGCGTGTTAGAAAATGCATATTACTGTAATTCTGTTCGTGAGTTACACATTATCTGTTAATCAGCTGAAAGGCAGAATAATAACTTAACCATGTTTAAATTCTGCTATAATTAACGTTCATATTGTTCAGACACTTGGTTAAATTTCATAGCGCTTTGACAAAAATATTTTATTTTATTTTTTAAATAAAACCACTTAACTTTCTCAGTTATAAAGCGTAACGTTTTATTTTAAATTATGCGAAATCTTTTTCTTAAAGGCTTATTTTTTTCTTAAGAGAAGTTAAACCACGCGTAAAAGGAAATTAATCACTTTAGGTATTTTTCAGACATTTTCAATTTTCTTTCAATTACAATCTTTTAGAGCTAATCTCTTACTGAAGTACGCTATATATCTTCCCGACGTAAGCTGAAATAATTTCTGTATTTACATACGGAAATAGAGACAAGAATTATACGTGGGATTTAGTTCGAGGGACCGAGTAATAAAGTGTTTATTTACAAAAATATTTTAAAAATTCTTATTTCTTTTTGGTATTTTGTAAAAAAAAAACCATCATCATCATTTCCTTTCCGCACCTTATAGTGCATAGGGCACTTCATCGCTACACCAATCGCAGCGTACCTCGATTAAGGTAAGATGATCAGGCTTACGCTTCAGTCCAGGGACTATTGATTTTTTTTAGTGTCAAAACACTTTTTAAATAACGTTTCATATCAACCACGTCGGTAATCGAACCTAAGACCTCTTACATGATAGGCGTATGCGCTGACCACTACACCGCGAGGCCGACAGGGACGATGCCAAGCCAGGGACTATTAAAATATTCGCGTAGAAAAACACTTTTTTTTAATTATGTTTTGTGTCAACAATGTCGGGAATCAAACCCGAGATCTCTTGCGTGGTAGGTGAACTCGTTGATCACTTTACCACGAGGCCGACAGTTAAAAAAAAATTCTAATGTACTGTTGGATGCTCGATACCTTCGACCTCGGGACTGTAAACAAGGCCTGCCCTCTCGCGATACGCGTGTTCGAAGAAAACAGGGAACGTTTGATTTTAGGTAAACTAATTGACGTTATGGTTTTGATTGTCAATCCTGGAATTAATGAAAGGAGTAAGGACTTACGGTTTCCTCCCTTTGACCAGTGTCCAGAAAGACACCGCTATCGATTACACTGGTCACTTTGCACGTTTTCTTGTATGTTGGTGATTCGAAATCACTGTCACGCTCGCGGTACGGTTTTCGTTGTTGTTCGCGGTACGGTTTTTTGTTGTGTTGTCACGCGTTGCTTTCTTGACTCGCCGTCAGGGAGGAGTAGGTACATTGGTATTCAAAACAAGGACCACCGGAATCAAAGGAAGGGCTTGACACTTGAATAAAAGAAAATGAATCCGAAACATCTACCTAAAAATGTATTAAAAAATAAATATAAAACTTAATTGCTGATAGGACTCATGCTCTTAGTAGCTAACGCTTATAAGACAGATTTTAATTTTGAAAAATTGTGTCATTGTGTCGGAGCAATAGTTAAAAACAGAAGAGGGGAAAAAAGTCAGCATGTGGTTTATACAATTATTTACTAACATTTAATAATGTGTTTGATCACAATGCTTTAAATATCAATTATGCAAAATAAAATATATATATTACAACACAGATGAAGAACATTTTTTAGCAGAAAATATAGAAGTCTAGGCATTTACAGGGCTTATAACCTGAAATTTTCTGGTTTTAGTGGCCTCTTTCTAAACTGTGAAACATTCACCATTCATGTTTGAACATCCAATATTTTTAAATTCTTCCATCTGTTGATTTTAGTGAAGTCAAAGAGTTGAAACCTTTATTGATTCGAATAAGATTCTAAACGAATTATTTCACCTTGATACTAAGCAACGCCTGAAAACACTTTTCAATTTTTATAGTTCTTTTTTGACCAGCTGGTTTTATTAATAATATTTTGAGTTTGTCGACGGAAGAATTGAAGGAATATAGATGTTCAAACATGAACAAGACAGAATGGTGAATGTTAAACTGAGTGTAAAGTGGCCACTTAAACGAGCCAATGACAGGTCATCATCCCTTTAAATGCCTTGACATGTATATTCCCCTCTATAAAATGATCTTCATCTCAGTTGTAATATGGCAGCCTCCGTGGTTTAATGGCTAAGATACTCGATTCACGCACGGAAGGTTCCGGGTTGATTTCCGGTAAGAACACTAATATTTTATTTGATTCTTCTCAAGCCTGAGTGTTCTGTACTACCATTCACCACTGTAATTGGGCCTCCTGGCCTGTTGCAGTGCAATAAAAAAAAACAAAAGTAAAATATTATTAATATTTAAAGCATCTTGAATATAAAGCTTTGTGCTCAAACACTTGACTAAATGTTATTAAATATTTGTTTATAACCACTAGCCGAATTTTCTATGTCTACCGATTTCGAGACGTACCGTACATACAAATAATAAAGAATTAAAAGTAAATAATTTAGAAATATTTCACATAACTAAAGCTTTTTTAAATAATGTTCCTTTCAACAATGTTTAAGTATGTCCAAATGCTTGAAGACTGGCTGGATTTCCTCCTAGGGAGTTGTTCATATTTAAATTTATTTTAACGGAGAGGGAAAACATTTTTGAGAAGGGAATATGGTAGTCTAGGCATTTACAGGGCTTATGACCAGCCATTGGCTGGTTTAAGTGGCAACTTTACACACTGTGTAACATTCACCATTCTGCCCATGTTTGAACATCCATATTTCCTCAACTCTCCATCTGTTGACTTTTGTCAATTAAAAGAGCTGAAACCTTTATCACGTAAGTGAGATTCAGGAGGAAATCCAGCCAGTCTGCAAGCATTGGACATACTAAAACATTGTTGAATTTCTACCTGGTAAAAGAAGAAGTATAAAAATCGAAAATTGTTTTCAGGCGTTTCCTAGTAGGTGGTTCGGTTCAGCCGGATGAATCTCACTTACGTGATAAAGGTTTTAGCTCTTTTACTTCACAAAATTCAACAGATGGAAGAGTTGAGGAAATGTGGATGTTCAAACATGGGCAGAATGGTGAATGTTACACAGTGTGTAAAGTTGCCACTTAAACCAGCCAACGGCTGGTCATAAGCCCTGTAAATGCCTAGACTACCATATTCCCTTCTCAAAAATGTTTTCCCTCTATGTTGAAATAAATTTAAATAATGTTCCTGTTTTATTATATAAATAAAACACGAGTGATACTTTAATCCACAAATTTGGAATATCCAGTAACCGGTTTCATCGCTTTCGCGACATCTTCAAGACTGGTCTTGGAGACTGGAGACTGGACTTGACCAGTCTTAAAGATGTCGCGAAAGCGATGAAACCGGTCACTGGATATTCCAAATTTGTGGATTAAAGTATCACTCGTGTTTTATTTATATAATAAATTACAATGAACTTCCATCAAGACTTTTCACTTACAAACATAAATGTTCCTGTGATCAATAATTAAACAACCTTTCGATATAGTCCTTTATACGATGTTCCACGGTAATGGTCACCCTAAACCTTATAAGCTCATCCCCTCCCTCCATCCCCTCTACCTTTTTTCAGCTATTTCTCGGACAACATAGAATATTTTCATAATTTTATCAGTTCGTGTTTGTCCTAATCAGTGCACGTGCTTATTAAAATGCATGTCGTGTTGGTTTTATATTTTTATGCAACAACTATGGTGAAGGTGTATAAAGGGTTTTGCTTGTTGGTTCAATCGGTGTCCTGTCGAAGAGACGAGTACGTCTCAAAACCGGTAGGCATAGAAAAGTAAGTAAGTGGTTATACAGGGTGTTCATTTAACCCTGTCACATCCAAAACCACGATGATCAGTATGGGCAAGAAGACATAATAGCATATTTTAAAAAGTATTTAGAATGAAGAAAATAAAAAAATAAAAAAACAAGTGGTTGCTTACTTCTGCAGGGGAGAAGCGAGGGGAGCGCGGCGCAGTATCAGATCCCCCTTCCCTCTCCTCGTTTCTCCCCTGCAGAAGTAAGCAACCATTTGTTTTTTTTAAATATTTTATTTTATAAGATTTCAGTCCTTTTAAAAAAATATTTTAATGTGCCAATATGTCTTCTTGCGCATACTGATCATCGTGGTTTCGGATGTGACAGGGTTTTAAAAACACCCTGTATACAAATATTTAATAACATTTAGTAAATTATAATTTTGAAATCTCCCAAATCCAGTTCTTGTCTACAAAAATTTGGGTAATTATTTTACTGTCGACAAAATAAATTGTTTATATAAATTAAGGTTTTCCACATTCGTTTTTAGAACTTACTCGTTTGTCGTGGTCGCTTGCGAATTCAAGAGATTGTAGCGTATTACATTTGTAACAACTCACAGAAGATTGATGCCTGGCATTCTGACGGTTGAAAAAATATTACAATTTTACATTAAAATATCAGCTAATTTTTTTACGTTTTTGCTCCTCTCAAATAAGTGGGGCAGAACAGCGTGTATTTGGCATTTTTAGAAACATATATACTATTCAACTCAACTTATATAATCTATTTTTATTTATTTATTTAACTTTTTGTACATAATGTTACTTGTACATTAGCGGGCTTATTGCCAAATGGCAATTTCTTCCAACCAACGAATTAAATAAAAGTTTTATTTTTATAATTCAAGTCACAGTACATATTCAATAGAAAAAAAGATTAAAAAGCTAAAGAAAATAAAAATAGAAATTGACGTATTTGTTTATAAATTACCTTAAATCAAAACTATTACTCAATGGAAAATAGAAGAAAAAGGAAAAGCCAGAAATCGAACCCAGAGCATCAAGAAATTTAAAGTAAATATTCTACTCCAGTACCATAATTCAGGGAAAAAATACGGAAATTCGTTTGTATAAAGAAAAGTCTACCTTTCTTCTTAAGGAAGATACAGTAAATATTTCTTCCGACAAGATTTTAGCGCCCGACGACAAAAAACGTGGGTGGCCTGCGGTGTGTCAGATTAAACCCAACAACAACAACAAAACATCACGCCGTTTCCCCGTAGGGGTAGGCAGAGAGGATAGAACGCCATAACACTCTATCTTGGCATACAGACCTCGCTTCCTCTACATTCATACATCTTCTCATGCACGCACGCCGATTATTCCTACTTTTGACATGTCCATCTTCAAGTATTTGATGGACTTGATCGTGCCATGTCTTTCTCGGTCTTCCTCGTTTTCTGCATCCATCAACATTTGCATCGTAGATCCTTTTAGCCGTTCTGTCGCTGTCCATTCGCTCTACATGTTCAAACCAACGCAGCACCCCTTTCTTGATTCTGTCAATAATGCATGTCTCAGCCTTACACACTTCACGGATCTCGATATTTGTGCACCTATCAAACATCGTTTTACCACACATTCGCCTGAGGGATCGCATTTCGACAGCATTCAACCTACTTTCATTATTATTTTTCCAATTCCATACTTCGCAACCATACATTAGAGTTGGAACTAGAACTCCGTTGTGAACTGCTAGTTTAGCCTCCTGCGATAAACATTTGTTTTCCAAAGTAGATTTTAGTGCACCGTTCACCCTGTTCCCGGCACTTACCCTCCTTTCAATATCTTTCTCGGCCTTTCCGTCCCTAGTAAACATACTTCCCAGGCACGCAAATTCTTCTACCTGATTCAGAATATCTCCGTTCACGCTGATCTCACATTTAGTTATATTTTCATCACTTTTAAAAACCATCACTTTCGATTTATCAACATTCATAAGCAAATCGCTTTTCTTGCATACATCGTAGACTTTTGTTACCAAGAATTGAAGGTCTTCTTTGCTGCTAGCAAGAAGCACGGCATCATCCGCATACAGAAGACAGTTAACAGTTATACCACTCATTTTTGCTCCCATTCTTAAATCTTTCAGTTCAGATTAAACCCACTTTTTTAAAATGACCTTTAAGGCATTTTTTGTGGGTTTTTCAATATTATTGAACTAGCAAAATGTTCTCTGATTTAATAAGAAGACATGTTAGAAGACATTTGTTCGATTTTTTATGATTTTGTTAAATTATATTTCAAAATATTGGAGCGCATTGAATTCAATTTAACATTATAGTAAATTTTAAATACTACTAGGTCTAATCAGACCCTTCTCCGGAAGGTATAATTTAACAGAGATGCTGTAGAAACTTGTCTAATCACAAATCATACGCCCTGTAAGAGTAGGCATTTAAGCTTGGATTAAGATGTAATATTATAATTCCTTTGTTTAAGATGATATATATTTCTATTCATAGTTGTACCTTCATGTTGTTCATAAAACAAAATAATTAATTCCGCTAATTGATTATTTATTATTTTCAATTTGAATGTTGAATGTTTTTACGTGTGCTCTAATAATAACAATGTACATTTATTTAATTTAAAAGTGTTTTAACACATTAACCTCACTCTTAGTTTGGATGTTTTTTTCATTCCCATATTTTTTTTTTATTTTTATTTATTTACACTCTTTGTCAAAATACAATTTTATGTTCACTTTGCCCAGCTAAAAAGGGTACATACCCCGTTCCAATCTAGGCAATTACATTTTAATATATTATAATAGTTAACAAATTAATAAAGAGCGCAGACAAATAAAATATCAACTTATTCGTATACATATTTTGATATATACACTTATATATATATATATATATATATATATACACACATATATACACACACACATACATATACCCATACGCATACACATACATACATTCATAAAAACATAAGACAATTTATTTATGCGAAACTTCATGGTTGCCATCTATAAATATATTTTTTTTAATTATTCCTTATTTTTATATTTAATTTTCGGCATCCAGTAAGAATCTCTAATCCGTGGCATGCATCAACTTTTCTGACTCCCTACGACCAATGTCATGAAAGAGCGAGGTCAACACCTTCCGCAACTTGACAACACTCCCGTCTTTCCACGATTCTGGCAAAAGGTTATGGACCTTTTTGCCTACGTAATAGTGCTGTCTCGATGCCAGAACAGTGTTGACCCCTTCACTTAGTATCAGATCCCTATTAGAGTGTCTTGTATTATGGTTGTGGTTGACGCTTGGGTAAATGTCTCTATTTATGTGTGTAACCACTACCGTTCTCAATATATACTGTTGAATAACATTAGATACTCTGAATTCTTTGAAGAGCAAGTCACTTGGATAGTGAAATGTTTTTTTAAATTTTAAATGTATATTGTTACTTCGCCTTTTTTCTAAATGGGAGTCTGATTTTATATTTTGTCTGGCATTGTGATCATGTTCATGTTGGCTTGGGCCACTTTTTTTCCAAAATTCTTTGTTTTTTTTTTAATTAATAATATTGTATTCAAATATCATCATATTTTAAATTATAATTTACCCATATGTTGGTTTTAATTAATTAAACATCGAATTTACATTTGTGTATTATTTTTTTTCAAAATAATTCTACAGAATTTTTAAATTTGCGTATTCATTTACATACTTGTAGTTTATTACACAGCATTTGAGACATAAGTCCCAACTCCATGGGACTAAAGTTCCTGTGTTGAGATGTGGAAAACAATTGGTTGACACAGACACATGAATATATCACCACAAATAAAGGATCAAAAAAACAAAAAAAAAACATAAAAACATATATATGGCACATCAATAGGACGAGAGAACAGTAAACTTAAACATTCAGGAAATCGTCAAGGAGTTTCCTTCTCAAATCCCTCCCACTAAGGAAAATCCAGTCCTTAAATCCTCTCTTGAAAATAGTTTTTGTCCTCGAGAGCTTAATACGCATTTCCAAAATATTGAACATTCTCGGTGCGACAAATGAGAGATGTCTCAAACGAAAGTCGTGCGGGTTTTGGGTATGACATAATTTGTGCTGTGGCAAAACCTCGTACGGACATTTTGCTGAGACCCCTCCTTATTATTCGACCAAAAGTGTGTAAATGCTTTTTTTAGGTACAGTTGTCTCATATCCAGCACCTTCATGTATTGGAACAACTGTTCTGACGAGTATGTTGGAGGGCGCCGGAATATCATTCTCAATAATGATTTCTGTGAAATTATGAAAGGCTTTAAAATGGATGCCGCACAGTCCCCTCAGCCAGCTATTCCATAGGTTGCAATGGATTAAAACAGAGCGAAGTACACACTTTTGAGAGTGTCGATATCCAAAATGTCTCTAAAAGAGCAGAATAGATGGCACAGCTATTATTTATCACAATTATTACATATAAGATAAGATATAAGATCTAAGATCGTGATAAAGGTAAATTTTACGATCTCGTTAAAGAAAGCTCTCATTGAAAAAAAAGACTGAAAAATGCTCATTACCAAAAGACGAAATTGGGAAAATAATGTTGTAAATGGTAAGATTCCTCATGCACGATATACTTTATCGTTTCCTTCCCAATCATTCTTGACAGATCACTCGATCCCAATTCTTATCGGGGCTCGGCGCGTGTTCCTGACAGCTGTCAAACACGATAATAATTATTTTATAAACATCTTCTCATCGACTCAGACATACCATATAATGTACGTTCACATATATATTTTTCGCTGGCTTAAAGGCTAACATTTTCAAAATAAATATTTATAGTGGGTCTGCATAATATAAACAAGAGTCAAGCAAACAGTTATACCTTTATACATTCACCAAGAATAAAAAATACCGTTTTTTTAATAACTAAACAGATCAACAACGTATGATGAAAAGACATGTTGTTTCAATTAGAGATGGGCATTTTGTTTTTTTTTTTATAAAAGTAGCAATAACAGTTACCGTTTTACAAATTAAGCTGTTTCGTGAAGACATTAAAAAAATAACAGTTTTGTGCATTGTTTTATTCTTTATTATTTATATTTCTGGATTGTTATTCAATTGCAACAATAACAACAAACCATCACGCCTTATCACTCTATCTTTGCATACAGACCTCGCTTCGTCTACATTCATTCATCTTCTCATGCACGCACGCCGATTACTCCTACTTTTGACATGTCCATCTTCAAGTATTTGATGGACTTGATCTTGCCATGTCTTCTTCGGTCTTCCTCGTTTTCTGCATCCATCAACATTCGCATCGTAGATCCTTCAAGCCGTTCTCTCGTTGTCCATTCGCTCTACATGTCCAAACCAATGCAGCACCTCTTTCTTGATTCTTTCGATAATGCATGTCTCAGCCTTACACATTTCACGGATTCAATTGCATCACATGTTATAATAATTTAATTTATTTTACCCTGTATTTTTAATTCTTGTTAATTATTATGGGCCTACAAATTCTGAATAAGTTCCTAAGTTTGTAAACGAGTGAAATTTTGAATGAATAAATAAATGCATGAATAATTATGGTGAAATTTTCAGATTGCATTGAATAATAATTGTGATGGAATTATCAACCATGATTTAAATATGCCTGTACCAAAAGTTTAACAAAGCACTGTTTTCTCAAATGTGCAAACTTTCGTCAAAATGTCACTTAATTTCTGCTTGAAAAATAACAAATTTAAAGATAAATTTACTCGACTGTTAGATAAACAGTGAAACGAGTATTATTGTGGTGACTCAGTTAGAAATTGAATCCTGAGACTTTATCTTGCGCTTTCAGGCAATTCGCTGACAAGCACAATTCTGAATGCATCGACCCGTTACACTAGAGTCAAAAATTAAAAATTAAACCAAAAAAACTATTAACATATTACAACAGAGATGAAGAACATTTAAGAGAGGGTAATATAGAAGTCCAGGCATCTACAGGGCTTATGACCTGTCAATGGCTGGTTTAAGTGGCCACTTTACACACTGTGTAACATTCACCATTCTGCCTATATTTGAACATCTATATTCCTTCAATTCTTTCATCTGTTGATGTTTGTGAAGTTAAAAAGCTGAAACCTTTATTTATGCAGGTGAGATTCATCTAATTGAATTATTTCACCTACATACTAGGCAACGCCTGAAAATGTTATTTTTTCAATTTCTATACTTCTTCATGGACCAGGTAATTTATCAACAATATTTTGAGTTTGTCCAAATTTTCTATATAACCTTCTCTTAAATGTTCTTCATCTCTGTTGTAATATGTTAATGTAAACAGCTCCCCAGGGAGTTTAATCCAGTCCTTGTCTACAAAAATTCGTTGACAAATAATAAAGTAAAATATTTGATAAAAAACAAATATATACTAATGTAATACATAAGAATATAAATAATATGTGTACCAATTATATAAAGTACTACGTTAATTAATCTACATATATTTTTAAAAAAAACCTCTCGCTACACTATTTATATGTGCAGTTATTTTTATTTTAAAATTTGTTTCTCATTTTGGGTCTTTTTTATTAGGTTGCTATATTATCCATTACTTTAATATTTCAACTATACAAAAGTTTTTAAAAAATAGCACAATGAATTCAGTGGGTTTTGCGTATTCCCATTACGATTGAAATGTCAACTGGCCGGTTTGTTCTAGAAAAGAATAATGCCCAAAACCTTGCGATATGACTGCATAAAAGTAATGGTGGTCATATTGTCAACTGTATCATGTCAAAGAAAAATAGCCCTTACGAAATAATGTTCGAAACACTGTTTTCCAAATCAAGATTTTTCAAATAGTTGGTGTAATCTGCAAGCTTACTCTAGGAGAAAAAATCAACGACTGAGTTTAAGATGTTCAAAATCTAGTAAACTTTTTTGTATGAATAAATAAGCTGGAATAATCGGCTAGTTTCTTAGCTCACTGCTAGCGCTGGGTGCGTTTTATTAATATTTGTATTTATATTTGGAGAAAAATACAAACAGTGCCAATGATTACATTTTTTAAACAATATTTTGAGTTTGTCCAAATTTTTGTAGACAAGAACTGGATTCAACTCCCTGGGGAGCTGTTTATATTAACATATTACAACAGAGATGAAGAACATTTAAGAGAAGGTAATATAGAAGTCTAGGCATCTACAGGGCTTATGACCTAATACATTTTTTTGGAAATGTAAAAGTTACCGTACAACATTTTTACGGGTAGTCAAATACAACAGTAAGCTGCGCACAATCACTTATACAGACGATTCGCCCCTGCCCTATGCACCACTAGGTGCAGATAGAGAAATGATGATGGTGATGGTTATTATTCGTTTCAAATTCCATTAAAAGAACATTTCTCTAAATTCGACACTCGAAATTTGAATTTACATGATACTTTTTGCGATTTCCATTAGGGTTGTTACAGTTTTAGCGGGAATAATTATTATTTGTTGAAATCCGCCGTGTTCGCCCGCTCGAGCTTAAAATTCGCTTTACAGAATTTTCCATTTTAAAATTCAATATGCGGCTATGTTTTGAATTGAAATTCACTTTGAAAATCCGACACAGTATTAAATAAATATTTAAACTTACCCGGAAACGTATCTTTATTTATTTATTTAAATTAACATTGTGGTCAAACATTTTACTTACTTATTACAATTTAAAATTATAAGGGTCTATGAAATATTGTCGAGCAAAAAAAAAATTCTGTACTTGGTGGCATAAAAAATATTTTTGTATTTATAATTTTTAATTTCAATAACCACGCCTCTAATACGTCACCTTAGGTTAAATTTAGAACTTCGTTTGTGACTGTTTAAATTTAAAAAGAACATCGTCATGAATCTTGACGTCATGTCACGTTTTTGTAGAGACATCTTTTTTAACAATTTAATTTTAATAGTTATTTATGAAAACATTTCTTCACAATGTCTATATTGATTTTGACGATACAATTTTTTTTTAAAATTTGTTTCACATATTTTTATTGGTATTTACAGTATGTGATATAACGTCATTATAGATATGAAAGTTAGTACTAAAACTTAATTCTATTTTGTATATTTAATTTCTTTTTTATTTATGTATACATTCCAATGGTTCCAATTAGCCAAATAAATGCCAGTTCTAGGAGCCTCCCTAACTGAGAACTTGGAATATTTGACAACAACAACAACAAAAACAAACCATCACGCCGTTTCCCCGTAGGGGTAGGCAGAGAGGATAGAACGCCATAACACTCTATCTTGGCATACAGACCTCGCTTTCTCTACATTCATACATCTTCTTATGCACGCACGCCGATTATTCCTACTTTTGACATGTCCATCTTCAAGTATTTGATGGACTTGATCGTGCCAGGTCTTTCTCGGTCTTCCTCGTTTTCTGCATCCATCAACATTTGCATCGTAGATCCTTTTAGTCGTTCTTTCGCTGTCCATTCGCTCTACATGTCCAAACCAACGCAGCACCCCTTTCTTAATTCTGTCAATAATGCATGTCTCAGCCTTACACACTTCACGGATCTCGACATTTGTGCACCTATCATACATCGTTTTACAACACATTCGCCTGAGGGATCGCATTTCAACAGCATTCAACCTACTTTCATCATTATTTTTCCAATTCCATACTTCGCTCCCATACATTAGAGTTGGAACTAGAACTCCGTTGTGAAGTACTAGTTTAGCCTCCTGCGATAAACATTTGTTTGCCAAAGTAGATTTTAGTGCACCGTTCACCCTGTTCCCGGCACTCACCCTCCTTTCAATATCTTTATCGGCCTTTCCAGAATATTTGAAGGAACATATTTTCAAATATAGGCAGAATGGTGAATGCTACTTAGTATGTAAAGCAGCCAGCCATAAACCAGCCATTTACAAGTCGTAAGCCCTGTAAATTCAATTCATTTATTTTTAATATAACATATATATTTCAAAAATATATTCAATACGTACATATTACAAAAAAGAAAAAAAATACACGAAAGAGACTGATGTCAAAGT
Organism: Micrasema longulum; assembly: GCF_059751315.1. Lineage (NCBI taxonomy): Eukaryota > Metazoa > Arthropoda > Insecta > Trichoptera > Brachycentridae > Micrasema > Micrasema longulum. Next base: position 95,695 of record NW_028277962.1, read on the forward strand.
AGTAGAAAAATCCTGCCCCGGAAAACCCCTTCGGATACATGGAACAGATCAATATCCAGAGCGATGTTGTTCAGCATAGCGGTAGCCCTTCCAACAGGCATAACCATAGGCAGGTTGGTCCTGAATATCGGAATATGAAATAATCTATGCTGACGCTGTCTTAGGTAATTATCAGGAAGATACAAACCAATGCTCATCATAATTTCAGAATTATCGATCATATCGCGCAACAATCGATAAAAATGTGTAGTCAAATACACATTTTTTCTAGTCCCTAAACTGTTGTAGCCAAGCATACCCTGGAGAAACTCGGTCGGGTAGAGCCAAGGATAATACCCGCACTCTCTCATGTAGAGATATCTCAGAAACTTCTTTTGGATTTTCTCTATCATAAGAAAGTACTTCAGTTCATGCCCAATGCCCAAACTTATATATTCCCATCTATTGTACAATGCTTCTACTCAATTTAACCTTTTGTCCAATCACTTTAAATCAATTTATGATCAGTCTACTAATAAAAATAATATTTATGTATTTACATACATTAGTTTATTGCACATTATTTGAGACATAAGTCCCAACTCCATGGTACTAAAAAATTGCATTAAAAAATCATTTCCTAAAACTATTGGTTGCGAATTATGTGGGTATGCATTTGTCAATTATTGTCACACTTCAATATCCTTTACCCACAACCACTGTTCACTTCCCACCTCCATTATCCTTTGATAACCCGCCACAGCAAGACCTCGTGTCGTGTATATTTTTTCGCCAAACGTGTGCCGCATCACCATTTGTTTCCACCAACCACCAGTGTTCAGTCCCTGTTCGGGCGCCTCCTGTCCTAGTGTTGGGGCCGCTCGCAATTGACTGTCGGACCGCAATTACATCAAGAACGAACCAGGTTAGTGGCTTCCCTTCCTGATCCATTTTATTTGTTGGAGTTGTGACTGATTGACATTGCATGCCTCATATCGAAGATATTCATTTATTTATCTATTAAAATTAAAAAATACAGTCCACTATATCGTAGAAGCCCTAGGGCTTCGCCATAGCCAATCCCTAGGAAATTCGTTTTCCCGCCAACTATTTCTCGATAACTCTAGACTTATGTAAGCTAATGTTAAATAATATGTTATAATTTGTTTTAACACTTTGTATCCCCGGAGCCGTGTAAACACGTGATTATATAACCATGCTTTGTATCCCGGTCCCGTGTTTTCACGTGGTTTACCAGCTGTTTAAAAAAGTGATTTTTTTTGACATCTTGTGACTTTTCTTAGTACTTTTTCGCTGCTGATAAACCACGTGAAAACACGGGACCGTGATACAACGCATTGTTATTATAATCACGTGTTTACACGGCTCCGGGATACAAAGCACAAAAAAGGAGTCAGGCCCTGTATATGGGCGAACATTGCAATGCGCAATGTGGCTCTCCATAAAGGCTAAGGTCTGCAAAACTATTATACAAAAATGACTTATTTAATTATTTCAAATAAATATGAGAAGTTTCAATTGATTTAACTAAGTATTTTCATAATTAGGACACTTTTAAGAAACCCTTCACAAAGCATGAAATTTCACAAAAATGGGCCGGGCACAGGGTAAATTCAATTTGTATTCGGTCGGTGCTCAAAGTGTTAATAGTCTCCGAGATTTGTCAACTTTTAAAAAAAAATATGTATGACTATAAATCTTCATATCTGATAATTATATTAATTGTAACTGTCCGAGGGCTGGTATTCCAAACGCTCTCGCGGCCGTATTATCTCGTGTATTTACATGCAAAATACACGAGAAAAACTGTTTTCTCGTGCCGCGAAAGTAGTTCAGAATAACACCCCTGTAGCTCAATCGCAAATAACTATCGACGTGCTAATAACCGACGTGATAACAATGTCTCACCATGGTTGTTAATCGTATTCGCGATCACAATGGAACACCCGTGAACATCTAATATTAAATGTCAAAATATTTACTTTTCACGATGTATAATCCTGCAGCGCAATCACATATTTGAATTTCACCGGTGTAAATGTGGAAAATATTCCAAAACTGCTATTATTATTTATCATGCTATTCATTGCATTTAGCCGGCGGTTGGCAAGCCAAATGTCAAGAAAACCAGTCGCCATAGTAATTTCAATTTTATTTTCACTTTTTTGTATAAGATATTCCTTACTATTTTGAAAATGCAATATATTGTAATTTTTTTTATAGTAAACGCCGATTTTTCGCCAATGAACCGTATTTATTTGCGAGGAAAACAAAAACAAACCGACACGAGCGTTGACTTAGAGATTACACACGCGTTGACTTATGACTGCGATAACTTAAGCATGTTTTTTTATATTTTTTTTGCAAATATATATTTTTTTTAAATTTTATTATTAATAAAACATATACTACAAAAAGTACATATTATTCTCCCAGAAGTTATTAAAAAAACTCATTTGGGACCGTACATAAAAAAATTATTTTTTTTTGACCATACATAATTTCATACATAGTTAATACATCCGAAATAGTAAGAAAACATTATTGTATAAGAAACATAAAACACAGTACTTTACACCATCTATATAAATAACATGAATAATTATTACTATCAAAAAGGTTTAAGTAATATTTCGTTATTGTTCATTGTGATCGCTCAAATAATTAGCATGTTTTTAAGCACGTCGATAGTTATTTGTGATTGAGCTACTGAATGAGTTGGCTGACTCATGCAAATACAATTATGTGTTGTACATTTTTTGTATTTTGAAATCTAAAAAAAATAAAAATTTCATCATCTCTATTGTAATATATGAAACTTTACTTAAGTTTTGTGTGAGTCAGGTCAGCTTCTTAGTGTTGTGGTCAGCATGTTTACCGAATATTCAAGAGGTCTCGGGTTCGGTTCCCGAGATGGTTGACATGAAATATTTATTTAAAAATGTTTTTTTACACTTGAATATTTTATAGTCCCTACTGACACCTGAACCGTACTTTCTCTACTTTTCTTTTCCCTTTCTATCAATCCAACAACAAAAAGCCTCCCCTGTTCGTACCATTTATATGCCGATGATTTGCAATTTCAAATTCATTTCGAACCCGTTGACATTGTTGAAACACATAGAGTAATGTCACTTGTACTCGAGCATATCTCTTCATGTACAAACAAACATGGACTTCTCATAAATCCAACAAAAACGCAAATCTTACTGGTTGGTAGTAGAAAAATGTATTAAAAAGTAAATTTTTACACACTTCCTCTTTTCAAAATAGATGGTACAGATATTCTATTCGTGACTTCAGTCAAAAACTCAGGTATTATCATTCATAAGCATTTAGGGTGGCACGACCAGGTTAACGAAGTAAGTCGTAAACTTCATAGCAAATTGCATTCACTTAAAAGATTACAGAATTTCTTGCCAATTAATGTTAAGCAAACATTAGTCCAGAGCTTACTTCTTCCATTCCTTGGCTATGAAAATGTATGTTATCCAGACGTTAACTCTGAATTATTTAATAAGTTAGAACGATTGCAGAATATTTGTATTCGTTATATCTTTGATCTTTGCGAATTCGACCACATAACCGAATATCGCACGCAACTACACTATCAGGCATAGAAGAAACATTCACATTTTATCACTTCTTCACAATATTTTTAATAATTCCATTTCGCCTGTTTATCTGAGAGAGCTCTTCCAATCTTTATCACAACACGGACTATCTCTTCGTTCTAGTAACGAGAGAACCCTTTTAATACCCTTTCATCGCTCTAATTTTCTTGCCTCCTCTTTCACAGCAGTAACTGCTCGATTGTGGAATAATCTCGTCTCTTCATAGTTTAGTGTTAATTTTCAATATATTTTTATTTTGTTAATCTTTGTTTTTAATTTTGTATAAAATTGTAAGATTCAATATGTCCATGTACTTGTTATTTTCTCAAACTGAACGGTTTGGGTAGGTAGGAAGAAATTGCCTTAAGCCAATATACCTGCCCTCATATGTATATGTATAAAAGCGTAAATAAATAAACCGTACGGCTGATCATCTTAACTTCATGTAACGAAATTATCGAGATATGCCGCGATTGGTGTACCAATTAAGTGCCCCATGTACATTAGGTGTGGAATTGGAATAATGATTATGATGTGTATGCGAAGAAAATGTTCGCTAAATATTACAATTTTTTTTACGGTCAATTCTATTAAATTTTATCTGTGCCCAGGTGAATGAAGAGAGTTCGTGAAAGTTCAGTGTGTGTAATAAAAATTTAACGGTAGTCGGGTAAACGAGGTAAAAATCCATCAAGTGGGAAATGTCAGGTATGATTACAATGAAATTCAAATTAAAAAGCAATCGGTTTCCAGAATACGTGTTAAATACGGGAATAAATACATAAGTATAATATATTGCCTAATATTATTTGTTCAGCAGTGCGTCAAACTCGAAAAAACTATAACCTTCGTCATTTTATTTATGTAAAACATCCCATTTCATGAATTCTACAAACCTATTTGGCCCGCTGACATTCGATTGTGGGTTTTATTCATGTGAACACAAGCGTCATTTTCCAACTTCGGGTCAAGTTTTTCTCGGTGACCTTTTATAAAATGCCGCTAGGGGCGCACGATCCCGTGGGAGCTGTCAGTTTGATGGGCGGGAATTATTTTTCGAGGAACGAAGACCACTCTTTGATTGTATTCAATATAAATATTTATATTTTTTTCTTTGTTACGAGAATGAATGAACAAATACATAAAAAGCTATAATTTAAATGCATAACACCATTCAGTCCTCCTCGGTACAAGTCATCCTAGTTAACAGGACTCTTTCTGAAATTTATTTTTGAAGCATTACCTTTGTGGTTAGTCGGTTTCGTGGTGAAATGGTCGGCGCGTTTGCCAACCAAGCAAGAAGTCTCGGGTTCGATTCCCGACATGGTTGATATGAAATATTTATTTAAAAGGGTATTTTTACACTAGAATATTTCATAGTCCCTGGACTGGTACCTGAAGCGTAAGACTGATCACCTTACCTTCATGTAATAAAAATGATCCAAATACGCGGCAATTGGTGTACGAATGCAGTGCCCTATTTCAAAATTCATGTTGAAATTTAAATATACAAAGATGGTAAAATAAAAATACCCAGCAATTATAGAGAAAGAATGCCATCCTCTCTGAACTTTTTTTCACTAATATGAAAGATGTCAATATCCGAAGAGATACGGTTGAGTGAAAATATTGCTCTTCCTACTGGCATTACCATCGGCAGGTTGGTTCTGCAAGCAGGAAGATAAAACAGCTTAAGCTGTCTATGTACTACCTTACAAGTCATTAGGAACGTAAAGGAAAATACTCTCCATTACACCCATGTTTATCGTAATACCACGGATCAATAGGAAAAAATACATGAGCAAGTATGCATTTTTTCTTTTCTCCAAACTATTGTAGCCCAGCATTTCCAGTATGAAGTCAGACGGGTACAACCACGGATAATATCCGCACTTTCTTAAGTAAAGATACCTCAGAAATTTCTTCTGAACCATCTCCAGCATAAGAGAGTACTTCAATTCATGGGGTGCCCAGATCAGAGATCCTCACTCAAGTCTGCTTCGCACCAATGAGTTAAAAAGAAGCATGACGCACCATTAGGTGAGGAAAGGAAATGATGATGAACTTTGAGGGGATTCATTGTAATTAATTTTTAGTAAATTTTATTAAGTATATAACCACTTACCGACTTTTGTGTCTATCAGTTTCGAGACGTTCCCGTCTCTTCATTAGGACACCAATAAAACCAACATGCAAAACTCACTATACTTCAAGATTAAGTAAATTTTTTTTTGACAAGAAGTTTTATAGTTTGGGTCCGTAAATCTGGATCTTCAATTGATATGTTTCGAAAATATTTGCTGAATATTTTCAAGCCTTACCTTGAGTGTGGAATACTGAGGAGACCACACAGCACACAGAGGAGGCATATTCAAGGAGACTGCGAACGTAAGCAAACTCGATCAATTTGATACTACCAATATCATTAAAAACGTTAGGAATATAATACAATATTTTGTGCAACAAGTATGGTTAAGGTTTATAGTGGGTTTTGCATGTTGGTTCAATTGGTGTCTTGACGAAGAGACGGGAACGTCTGGAAACTGATAGACATAGAAAAGTCGGTAGTACATAAAATTAACATTAGAAAGCAGAAAATATTCAGCTATTGTGAAAGTGCCGGGTCCTCAAAAGAGAAAGAACGGCGTAAAATCTGCCATTTGTAAATTGGCCATTTGTGCTAATGATTTCGATGAATAAATGCCATATATAGCGTATTTTTCCCCTTTCATTTCAACCTCCTTTCTGATAAACAAAATAAAAGAATCTCCCAATAACGACAGTCAAGCAGGTAATTTCGCATTCACGAAATAAAAATCCAACGGGCGAATCAAGAATACTCCCCGTATTGTTTTGTCACACACAACGCCATTGTTCTCATAATATCCTATTTGATTATGATGAATGTCCGTAAGAGAATGAAGGTACTGAAAGCAATTACCAGCGAACTGAAATGCCATTTTCTTCGTGCTAGTAATGTGTCTATTTAATTATACGGCATTGGTAAAATGTCGCAGTTAGAAATCGTTTGTGAGACACCATAATGAAAATTAATACAAAAAGGTCTTCATACACATGGGTACCGTAGTATGTACAACTCATCAATATTGTATTTCGGAAATTATCGGGTAGAGAATCTAACAGTTGTGCCTATAATTCTTCGTGCGTGATTCTAGAGCATAGACTCCCAGATCATTTTTCTAATACCGGTATTTTTTTGATATTACAATATCAAATATCGGAATCATTTTCTGGATATTTTTTTTAAATACATAAAAATCTTTCTTTGTGCTTCACCATACATATTAAGTTTTCAGCAATATTTTGAGTTTGTCCAAAATTGGCAATTGACAAGGGGTGGATTCAACTCCCTGGGGAGCTGTTAATATTAACACATTACAACAGAGATGAAGAACATTGTAGAGAAGGTAATATAGAAGTCTAGGCACCTACAAGGCTTATGACCTGTTGATAAATTCACCTGGTCCATGAAGAAGTAAGGGAATTGAAAAATTTTCAGGCGTTGCCTAGCATGTGGGTGAAATAATTCAGTTAGATGATATTCAATTAGTTCCGGGTTCGATTCCCAGTGAGAACACAAAAAATAAAATGTGATTTTTCTCAAGCCTGGGTGTTCTGTGATGTGATTCACCACTGTAATTGGGCCTCCTGGCCTGTTGTGGTGCAAAAATAAATAATTAAATTAATAAATAAAATAAATCTCACCCGTATAAATAAAGGTTTCAGCTTTTTAACTTCACAAACATCAACAGATAAAATAATAAAAGGAGAATAGATGTTTAAATATGGGAAGAATGGTGAACGTTACACATTGTGTAAAGTGGCCACTCAAACCAGCCAATGACAGGTCATAAGCCCTGTAGATGCCTAGACTTCTATATTACCTTATCTAAAATGTTATTCATCTCTGTTGTAACATTAAGTTTTCAGGTCAAAATCGATGTAAAGGATAAAAGTGGTTCAAAGTAAATCAACAATAACAATTACTTTTTATTTTACGTATTCTATTTTTTGTGTACTTTCATATTATAATCGGCCTCGTGGTGTAAAGATCAGCGCGTTTTCCTACCATTCAAGAGGTCTCGGGTTCGATTTCCGACATGGTCGATTTGAAATATTTATTTAAAAAAGATGTTTTCACACTAGAATATTTCATAGTCGCTGGACTGGTACCTGAAGCTTAAGACTGATGATCTTACCTTCATGTAACTAAATAAATTATCAAGATTAGCTGTGATTGGTGTACCAATGCAGTAGCCGAAACGTCGGAACAAATCCAACACACACGGTATCACCCAAAAAAGAAACATATTGTTAGTAGTTACAAAAGTTTAAATATGTCAACAATATTTTTATTTGTCAAAATTTTTGTAGACAAGGACTGGATTAAACTTCATTTGCAGCTGTTAATATTACATATAACAACGGAGACGAAGAACATTTTAGAGAAGGGAATATAATGTCTAGTAATGTTGTCATTGGCTGGTTTAAGTGGCCACTTTATACGCTGTGTAACATTCACCATTTTGCCCATATTTGAACATGTATGTTCCTTCGATTCTTCCATCCGTTGATGTTTGTGAAGTTGAAGAACTGAAACCTTTATTAACAAATATAAGCAGAATGGTGAATGTTACACAGTGTATAATGTCGTCGTCTCTGTTGTAATATGTTAAAATATGAGTAATTAAATTAGTTTTAGAATATATGTAAGTATAGTTCAATAAAAAATAATTAAACTCTCATCATTCGGCCGATTAACCGATCTTTGCTGTATCATCATTAGCCTCCTTAGTGGTGCATTTGTAAACAAAATGCAGTGTAGTTCATTTTTTTTCTTAAACGAATCGCCCACAAAGTCTCAATTTTAGTGGCTTGTCAGTTGGTAGGAAAGACAGGATTTGGAAGGAAGTAATACAAAATATATCACGACAACCTGATCATCTGAGAAAAAATCTATTCAGCGTTCTTGCAACTGACGAGAATCGAACCCGTGACGCCAGTTTACAGTTGGCCGTCTAACCAACTGAGTCAAGGGTGCCTGTCACCTGTTATTACAAAAAACAACGAAATATTGCAGTTCAAACAAAATCAAATCAATATTTCACGTCCACGCTTTTTGGAATCGAGCCCAGGACCTCGAGAATGGTAGACGATCGCGCCAACTACTACACGAGATGGACTTACCTTAAAAATACAGTAACTAAACAATCGATGAAGTTGATAATGGTAGAATTTTTCAGTTGAAAAAGCTTTTAATTCTTTGTCTACCCTTAACCCTTTGTAGGGTAAAGGCCGAAATTAGTTAGTATTAGTTAATACCAGTCACTTTAAGGGTCATATTTCCAATACCGCCCATAGAAATTTCAACTATTTTACTTCAATATGTTGTCCAGAACGGTGGTTGGTTAAGTTATTGTTCCAACCGCGTGAAGTTGGCGCGGTAACCCAGAAATCCATGTGTTTATCTACTACTACTACCATCACGCCATTTCCCCGTAGGGGTAGGCAGAGAAAATGGACCGCCACACACGTCTATCCTGGCATACAATCCTAGCCTCTTCCACATTCATACATCTTGTCATACATGCCCTTCGGTTCTGTCTGCTTTTGACATGATCAGACTTAAGATTTTGGTTTATCTGATCATGCCACGTCTTCCTTGGTCGTCCTCGTCTCATGTTGCCGTTCATTTTCGCCATATATACTTGTTTTACCATTCTTTCGTCGTCCATTCATTCTACGTGACCAAACCATCTCAGAGACCCTTTCTTAATCTTATCAATTATACTTGACTCAGATTTACACTCTCGCCTGATTTCATCATTCGTAACCCTGTCATACATTGATTTCCCACACATTCGTCTAAGAGATCGCATTTCAAACGCTTTCACTCGGCTTTCATCCTTCCTCTGCCAGTTCCATGTTTCACTTTCATACATAAGTGTTGGGACTAAAACTCCGTTTATGCCGTTGTCAAAAAAATTGTAAAAAAGTGTCATTACTGATATTTGTAATTGTTTATATTCCATAATAAAATTTTGTAAAAAATATCTGTGTATTTTTATTATACAAATTCATTTTTTAACATGACTAAACAATCATTGGTGAATATATTGACCGACGAAAAATATAGTTTTTCTGAAAATCTAAAAAATATTTTTTTTTTTTATCGAATCAATTTTATGTGGGCAATAAGTGTTTTAAAATATAACACTTTAAATTCAAATTCTAAAATAATTCATTTGCCCTATAAAGGGTTAAGGAAGAAGGGATGATTGAAAGGAAAAGGGGGGAAGGAAAATAAGTCCTTAGGGGCGACCTTTGCGAGAAATAAAATCACAAAAGTCAGACCTTCCTAGCTATGGAGGTGCTATTGTCAGCAATTTGGAGAATTTGTCCAATCAGATCGGAAATTAAGTTTGACATAACAAGGGAACAATCCCGTGTAATATTTGATATACCCGGCCAATAAATTTAAACTAAAAACTTTTTTTATTTATTTGTTTATTCATATAAAGATACATATTTAAAAAAAACGAACGTATCCCCAACTCTATGAGGCCAAAAGCTATGTATTTATTTATTTAACACTTATATGCATATTGGGGCGGGCATATTGCCTTAAGGCAATTTCTTCCTACCTACCCATACCGTTCAGTTTGAGAAAATTACCAGTACATGGACATATTGAATCTTACGATTTTATACAAAATTAAGAACAAAGAATAACTAAAAATAAAAAAATAAAAAAAATACCTTATACTATGACTAAGGCAATTTCTTCCTACCTACCCAAACCGTTCAGTTTGAGAAAATTACAAGTACATGGACATATTGAATCTTACGATTTTATACAAAATTAAAAACTAAATTATTAACTAAAAAAATAAAAAATATTTTTAAAAATTTACACTATACTATGAAGAGATGAAAGAGGATGGTAATGAAAGAAGAAGGATAAAGGAGCAACTTTAATATTTTGATAGTGACATTTCAATCTTGACTTAAATGTCAATGAAGAAGGGGCGGTCTCCGTAACATTAGTGGGTAGATTATTCCACAATCGAGCAGCTACGACTGTGAAAGAGGAGGCAAGAAAATTAAAGCAATGAAAGGGTGTGAACAGGGTTCTCTCGTTACTAGAATGAAGAGATAGTCCATGTTGTGGTAGAGGTTGAAAGAGCTCTATCAGATAAACATGCGAAGTGAGGTTAATTAAAATATTGTGAAGAAGTGATAGATTGTGAATGTTTTTTCTATGCCTGATACTGAGCCAGTGTATTCAGTTGGAATACAACATAGTGGAAAGCGGAAGCATTTAATTTTATTTACATTTTAATAAACATCTAGACAACACGCTTAATAGTAAATAAATCTATGCTATGGCTTTCGTTTTTGTAATTTAATACGTTCATCCGGTACATTGAATACTCTTGGCGCCACAAAAGATAAATTTCACTTGGCGAGTGCGTATTTTGGGTATTAACTAACTAACTAACCATCACGCCATTTCCCCGGAGGGGTAGGCAGAGAGGATAGAACGCCACACCACTCTGTCCTGGCACACTTCCTTTGCTTCCTTCACATTCATACATCTTCTCATGCACGCACGTCGATTATTCCGACTTTTCACATTACCACTTTTAAGAATTTGCTGTACTTGATCATGCCATGTCTTTCTCGGCCTTCCTCGACTTCTACAACCGGACACATTCGCATCATAAATCTTTTTAGCCGTTCTTTCATCATTCATTCGCTCCACATGACCGAACCATCGCAAAAGACCTTTCTTAATTTTGTCGATAATGCTTAATTCAGCCTTGCATTCTGCTCTAATTTCGACATTAGGGCCCCTATCATACATTGTTTTTCCGCACATTCGCCTGAGGGATCGCATTTCAACAGCCTTCAGTCTACTTTCGTCCCTTTTTTTCCAACTCCATGCTTCGCTTCCATACATTAGGGTTGGTACCAGAGCTCCATTATGAACTGCTAATTTAGCCTCTTGCGATAGACACTTATTTGCTACGACAGACTTTAAGGCACCATTAACTCTGTTACCGGCACTAACCCTCCTTTCAATATCCTTGTCCATATTTCCATCTCTAGTAAACATACTACCCAGATATACAAATTCTTCGACCTGTTTCAAACTATCTCCATTTACTACAATCTTACATTCAGTCATAGTTACATTTCTTTCAAAGACCATGACGTTTGACTTTTGCACATTCATTAGCAAATCACTCTCCTTGCACACTTCGTAAACCTTTGTAACCAAGGATTGCAGTTCCTCTTCGCTGTCAGCTAGGAGGACTGCGTCATCGGCGTACAGAAGGCAACTGACAATTAGATTACTCATTTTCGCTCCCACATCCATACTTTTCAATTCTTTCATACATTTATCCATGTATATGTTGAATAACCACGGTGACACATCCCTGTTTGACTCCTTTGGGTATAAAATAATTCAAATTACAGAAAAACCCCGTACGAGCATTCTGCTGGAATCTCCTCTTGTAACTGCATAACCAGAAATGTCTATTTTTTTTATTAAACAATATATAATATCCAGTAACTTCACAAATAGAAACAAAGTATCAGATGGGAAAGCGGAGGACATAGAAGCATCACTCTAAGTATTCTTTTTTGTACATTTATTAGGGGGTTCATGATAGACGCCATGCAACCTCCCCAGCCCACTATACCACAGGTAGTCACTGACTCGTAAATAGCTAAATGCTTAGTTCTGAGAGTGCCATTGTCCAAGATGTTCCTAAGCAGAATACATGACTCAGCATTCTTAATATATATTTTATTAGATCATTGTTTGTTCCTCACACCTCTGATTACTTACATATATGTTTTTTAATCACATAAGTACACTGTTGTATGTCTAACTCGGGCACTTTGCTAGAGAGTAAAGGCAAACTTTTTTTAATGTATCAATGCTCGTAACTTAATGTACATATATTTATGTCGCAGGCGGATTGTCATTTCAGGCAAATTATATAATATTGCCTAGCCAAATTAAATTACGAAACAGCTCCATATTGTGAAACGGCTGAACAAAGATTTGCCGTTTTATATTTTGCCTGAGCGAACAAACAGATGTAATGTTTTGGCTGAATACAAATCGCACCCGATTGTCTTTTTTAGTCATTTTTTCTACCACTTGAGGCGTTGCATTTCATAGTCGTCATTGAGTAAAAATGTCGTGATAAAATACGAAAGGTGACCGTGGTTTCGGGTGAAAAATAAAAAATACTTTTGATGGTACTAGGAAAAAAATATGACTTGATGAATATCTTCTTCTCTGTCGTTCCTCAGTTCTAAGGCGCGTGATCATTGGTACTCTCATCAGCCATTCCATTGACAAAGCGTTTCCACTCTCCAGACTTTTTGGGTCATGTCTAGCTATGTGACCGAAGAACTGCAGCATACGTTGGCAGCATATGGCCGATAGGCGAACTTTTATGTTGAGTTCATCCAGTGTAGAGACATTTGTTCTTCTGGCTGTCCACGGTATTCTCAGCAATCGACGCCAACACCACATCTCGAAGACATCTATTCTCTCCTGCTCACGTGCTTTAATTGTCCACGTTTTTGCGTCATACAAGAATATTGGGAACACAAGCGTACGCACTATGAATATTTTAGTTTTTTTCGAGATGCCCCGATCTTGCCAAATTTTAGTCAGTCGAGTCATGGCATTTTTTTCTATTAGGATGCGTCTTTTAATTTCTTATGCATGCACCATTGATGAATATAGCCAATGAGTATTACCTTATTATAGAAGAAAATACCCAAAGACCCAACGGTGCATCTAATACCTAGGCGACGTTCAATCCTTTCGTGAAACGTTGCCTTCAACATTTTGGCTAAGCGTCCGTTAGCCATTCGGTTGAATGCCGACATTTAATGAACAGCATAGACGCCCAGTTGAGTGGCTAATTTAACTATTTGACGGCGGTTTATGTAAGGTGCGGAAAGGGAATAATGGTAAAGTCGTATTTTTCTATAGCAGCCCAAATTTACATGATCGTTTTTATAAATTATATAAATTAATTTTTAAATAGTATATAAATTACCATAGAATTAAGAACAGTCCAGAAACCGCATACGTGCATTTAAAAAAAGGCGACTAAACTACTCTTAAAGGAGTGGTTTTACGTTTTGATCCAATAGTTTCTTTGTAGACGTCGCTCAGCACGCAACTCCCGATATGAATGCAACTATGCCGTGTTGTGTCGTTTTGAAGTGTAGAACTTCTGTTGGGATCAAAAACAAACAGGGTGGGATCACATTTCATATGTAAGTCGCAAATGCATGTGTATGTAGCAAATGCATTACTTAAAAATTTAATTATTTTTCCATCTGTCGGATTATCAAAGAAAACAAAATGGACATTTTGTTAGCGTTGCAAGGGTAGTCAATTTTTTTATGCTCATCATACATTATTTATCATGACATAAAAATATCCGGTTTATGTAAAATACAATTTGTTACATTTTTTAAGTTCAGCGTTCATTAATTCAATTACTCTTATTAAATGACCCTTTCCTTATCTACTCTGTTTTGTCAATGTTTCCACACGTACAATAAAATTTTGGAGAACTTTAAAAAAAATATATATATCTTACTATTTGTGTTATGATTATATTTTTCGCGATCTGACAACATTACGCGGTGACTTCACGCATGCAAGCGGTGAAAGTGGGAGATTTTCGGACACAGTTCGATGTATTCAAATATGATTCTACGTTCCTTCTAGACCATTCTTAATTCTATGTAAATTACGTTATTTTTTGTTTTTAAATACCTATATTTCAAAATGGCTCGTCTTTTGCTAAATGCTAACATGACGTCACACTACCGTTTGGAGAGGGATTTTTAGCTGGACTCTTAAGAATTTAAACGATGAATTATTAAATAATCCGTCTGTGAAAACGCAATAAATCGCGCTTATGACTACAAATTCACCCATGTGATTTATTTCTACCCCAAGTGTATATATGCGATTTGGTCACAATCCGGAAACACCGAGTGTAAATATTCGACTTTTCTGCTTTTATATGGGATTACATAAGCATTCACCATTCAATTTAACCTAATGCGAGTTTTATTTTTCCCGCTTTCTATAGGAGAAACCTCCACCAGACATATCACACACACGACCTAGGAAATAAAAAACGCACTTAAATAAACCTTCCCAATTTAACACACTTCGCTTTTTACATTTTACCGTACTAATTTTTTAATTTTACAATTTTAAAAACCCTTTATGGAGATTTTGAAATGAGGATAGTGCCGAGAACTGGGTGAATGGGCCACTAATCAACTTCGGCAAATGAATGTTTGTCGCAGAAGACGAAATTGGCCATTCACAATGGAGTCCATCAGGTCGGCCCCAGCTGACCCTCGTGTATGGAAGCGAAGCCCGGGATCGGAAAATCAAAGATCAATGTGGACCGTATGCTGTCCACAAATGTCGAGATGTATAGATGCGCAAATGTCGAGATCCGTTCATTGTGTAAGGGTCGAGACGAGCGTTGTCATGGCACTAAATAAACAGGCACCATGCCTAACCTTTTGCATACATGTAAAATAAATTCACACCTGGCAATACTGCAGAGTGAGAACGAAAACGGTCAACGCATTGACAGGTTGGATTAAAAATGGCCAGGCTCCGGGTGCAAGCGTCCAGATCGACGGCCTTCGTGATGTAGATAAATACTACTCACACAGAATTAAAATAGTCCACAAGATATTGAGAAATCAGAAAAACGTTAATATTTATATGTTTATAGGCCAGATTTTCTTTCCTTTTTTAAATGTCAGAGCTTTAGTTTGGCTAATTTTTTAGATTTTTTAGTATCAGAGTATCTTATAGAATTAAGAATAGTCCAGAAGGAGCGTCGAATCATATTTAAATACATCGGACTGTGTCCAAAAAACCCCCATTTTGCCACGCTTTCGCCACGCGCATGCGTGAAGTCACCGCACAATGTTACCAGATCGCGAAAAATATCATCATAACACAAATGCAAGATAACTATATTTTTTTAAAAAGCATTTAGTTAATTTCTCTTAAATTTTATTGTACGAGCGGAAACATTGATTGAAACTTTGAATTTGTTTGAATTTATGAACTTTGAACATAAAAAATAAAACAAATTTTATTTAACCTAAAACGGATATTTTTTAGTTATGTTAAATAATATCTGATGTTTTAAAGATAATGTCGGTCAAATTTCCACCACGGCGTTGTTTAATCTGAGAGGTCCAATTTTCATTAGTTCTCTTATATATAGTACCGTAAAAAATTTGACAACCCTGGCAACAACATGTCTATTTTGTTTTCTTTGACAATCTGACAGATGGAAAAATAATTATATTTTTAAGTAATGCATTTGCTTCTTACACATGCATTTGCTACTTATACATGAAATGTGATCCCATCCTGTTTCTTTAAGATCCCAGCAGTATTTTTACACTTTAAAACGACCCAACACGGCATAGTTAAATTCAAATCGCGAGTTGCGTACTGAGCGACGTCTACAAAGAAACTAATGGGTCGAAACGTAAAACTACTCCTTTAAAAGCGAAATATCAACACTGAGTACCGACCGATTCCTTTTAAAATACCTTTTTTTTAAATTATATATTTAACTTGCTATCTTATTACAGTTTTATGTACATATTATTACTTGTTACTATATTATTATTATTATTACCATACCGTTATGTAAATATTATTCTGTTCCAAAATGAGTTTGCTGTAACTCCTGGGGGTACAAAAAAAAATATTACCAAAAATGGATACTACAAACGCCACATGTCCTATGTGATACATAATATACCAATATAATCATATCCAAGAAAAATAGTTCTTCGGAAATAATGTTCACAATACTAGTTTCCAAATAAGAAATCATAAAATAATATTTGTAATCTGCAAGCTTGTTTTAATACTAAAATACCGCGACTGGGTTGAAGATGTAAAATACAGTGAACTTTTTTGTATGGAAGAATAAACTAATGTAATCGGCTAGTTTCATCATTCACTGAGAACGTACCGGACGCTAGGCGCACTTTATCGATATTTTTTTATGTCGGAAGATATAAACGTTGGTGGTGATAAATAATAGATAAAATTATTTTATTTATTTTCCCATAAACATGGTTACTGTAAAACATTATTTTTAAAATCCATATATAATGGTATGCTGTGCACTATCGCTCATTTGGACAATTCGCCTCTAAAGTAAGGTTATTTATCTACATCATGGAGGCCATCGATCTGGACGCTATGCACTTGAGCCTGGCCATTTTTAATCCGACCTGTCAATGCGTTGACCGTTTTCGTTCTGTTCCCGGCAGTATTGCCGAGTGTGAATTTATTTTTCATGTTCGCAAAAGGTTAGGCACGGTGCTTGTTTGGTAAGTACCATGACAGCATTAAGGACAAAATCTGGAAAGGAGTACTGTGTTGGTTTGGACATGTAGAGCGAATGGACAGTGAAAGAACGGCTAAAAGGATCGATGTGAATGTTAAATAGTCAAATAGTAAATCAAAAATTGCAGCATTAAAAAATATTACTTGAATCTTTTTGATAGTGATAGTTATTAGTATAATTTCCATAAATAGTACAAATAAATAAATAACTGTGTTTTATGTTAAAAATATTATGTTTTCTTACTATTTTGGATTGTATTAACTGATATTGTTTTATTTTTTTTTCTTTTTATGTACCGTTCCAAATGAATTTTTTTATAACTCTAGGGAGTATAATATCTTAATTTGTTGCATAAAAGGAAACGAAAAATCTAGAAGGAAATATGGAAGTCTAAGCATTTACAGGGTTTATGACCTGTCATTGGCTGTTTTAAGTGGCCGCACACTGTGAAACAATTTGCGGAAGTTCGGATGTTTAAACATAGGCAGAATATTGAATATTACACAGTATGTAAAGTGGCCACTTAAACCAGCCAGCGACAGGTCGTAACCCCTGTAAATGCCTAGACTTCCAAATTCCGTTCTCAAAATATTTTCTCCATTGCAACTAATTTACATTCAATCATGTTTTACTATAAAGTAAAGGCCGATTTAATAAATATATATTTTTTTAAATTGTTTATATTGGTTATTTGTAAGAACTTATTAATGTGTAATTAATTACATTTTATCACATTATTTCACAAAGATAAAGTCAATTCAATGAACAACAAAAAAATGAAAATCCGTTTTATAAAGAGCTCATTAATGTTTAATTGAAAACATTTAATCGTATTATTTCGCAAAGTTCACGCCGATTAAATAAATAATATTAAACAATATATTTTATTCGTTAAATATAATGGCTAATAAGCCATTTGGAAGAACTTGTTATTGTTGGCAGTAATAGAAAAAAAAGTACAAAAATTATAATCAAAAACGAGCTTCACCCTGTAAAAACACTTAAAAAACCCTGAATACAATAACTCTAAATCCATCTAAGTAAGCATCACTTATTTAAGAAAATATTCATGTATAAGATTACTGTGGAGGCTTCCGCTTATCAGTTGCTTTCTTTTGATCTTCATCTTTAAGATGTACACAGTTGTGTACAATAAAAGCCTCATTAAATCTCGCTTGTATTCCCTAAGGACATTCTATAATCCTTGTCTCGAATAAGAGATTTTCCGCTAATCCCTTCTCAAGATCTGACATTTCCTTTCCGGTTTTTGTCCCATTAATATTATTGCGTACCAAATCGTACGAGAATTTCAGGCTCATTGCTAAGTACGGTAATTTAGGGTAAACAGGCACAGGTTTCGATGTTTTTACCATAAATGGAATGTAAACATTTGTAAAATGTCTTTTTTGGAGTCAATGATTCCTCTATACGTCTGTAATCACTAAAATTAGATTCAATTAACCCACGGAGGAAATTAAAATAATAAGCTTTGTGCTAATTTTCTTTACAATGTGGTGAATTTTTATGTATATTTTTTTTATTAAATAATGCAATTATACATTTTATCAATTTTTTTAATAATTTCAATAATATTTTGAGTTTGTCCAAATTTTTGTAGACAAGGACTGGATTCAACTCCCTGGGGAGCTGTTTATATTAACATTTTACAACAGAGATGAAGAACATTTAAGAGAAGATAATTTAGAAGTCTAGGCATCTACAGGGCTTATGACCTGTCAATGGCTGGTTTAAGTAGCCGCTTTACACACTGTGTAACATTCACCATTCTGCCTATATTTGAACATCTATATTCCTTCAATTCTTTCATCTGTTGATGTTTGTGAAGTTAAAGAGCTGAAACCTTTATTTATGCGGGTGAGATTCATCTAATTGAATTATTTCACATACACACTAGGCAACGCCTGAAAATTTTATTTGTTCAATTTCTATACTTCTTCATGGATCAGGTGGATTTACAAACAATATTTTGAGTTTGTCTAAATTTTTGTAGACAAGGACTGGATTCAACTTCCGGGAGTTGTTAGAATTGACATATTACAACCGAGATGAAGAACATTTTTGCTTAAACCAGCCAATGGCAGGTCATAAGCCCTGTAGATGCCTAGACTTCTATATTATCTTCTCTAAAATGTTCTCCATCTCTGTTATAATATGTTAATATTAACAGCTCCCAAGGGAGTTAAATCCAGTCTTTGTCTACAAAAATTTGGATAACTTCAAAATATTGTTGATTTATTTACGATTTTATATTTATTTCTCAATTGCTACATTGTATTATATTTATGTTCAGTGTATACTCGTGTCATCATTATTCCCTTTCCGCACCTAATGGAATATATCTTGAATATCGCAGCGTATCTTGATCATTAATGTCACACGAAAGTGAGGTGATCAGTCTTACGCTTCAGGTACCAGTCTAGGGACTATGAAATAATCTAGTTTAAAAACGCCTTTTTAAATAAATATTTTGCAAACGCGCTGACCATTACACCACGAGGTAGACAATGCTGAAATGGCCGAAAATAACACAAAAGCAACACCAAATCAGCGAACCAGCAAAAACGCAATATTCTAGCGTCTATCTGCTATCTGGCGAGTGGCGCGATCGCTTACCTTCTTGTAACAGATGATCGAGGTGCGCTGGATTTGAGATAACAATGCAGTGTCCTTTGCACCATCGGGTGCCGGTAGGTATTTAATTATATATCGTTTTATATGTGTGAACTTCATGCTTATGTTATTTTTGATGGAGAAAAGGAGCATTTGCGTTATTGCGTTTAACGATTCAAAAGGTGAGAAAATCAATTTCCTATTTACATCTTTCCTTTCCCTTTTATTAAATATTAATATCAATATGATAAATATTGAAACATTAATTTCGTTTCTTTGCTGTCTTAAAACAACAGATTAATGATGGGAATAATCGAGATATTTAGATAATCGAAATGCTTGTGCATTCGAGACATGCAAATAATCGAATAAAAAAATCGAATCAATCGAATTTTTTTTACAGTGAAAAATAAGAAAACGGCCAAAAAAAAAAAACAGACATTGGCAATTGTTGGGTGGGGGGATAAAAATACATCTGTAATAAGAAAGTACTTCAAAATAATTATGAGGAAGTTCAGCCCTACGGGAAATTTGTTATAAAACATGTTTTATTACGAACGGTAAAAATTAGAACAATAAATTGTAATTTTCTTGAAAATGTAAAAAAGAAAGTTCGCCAAAATCAACCAATAATATAACGTTGTGATAGTTATATGTCGACCTCGTGGTGTAATGGTCAGCGCGTTTGCCTACCATACAAGAGGTCTCGGGTTCGATTCCCGACATGGTTGATTTGAAATATTTATTTATAAGGGTGTTTTCACACTAAAATATTTCACAGTCCCTGGACTGATATCTGAAGCGTAAGACTGATCATCTGACCTTCATGTAACACAAAATGATCAAAATACGCTTCGATTGGTTTACCAATACAGTGCTTTATACACCATTAGGTGTGGAAAGGGAATGATGATGACGATGATAGTTATCCTATTTCCGGGAAACAAACAAACAGACGTGAACTTAATACGTCACACGCAGAGTAATTTCAAAATAAAATCAAAATTAAAGTCATAGTGCTGATGATACGACACACAAAAATGTTAAAAAGTGGTGAAAGTTTACCCACATGTCAGAATTCATATCTCGATTGTCTCGAAATGTCAAGTCCGAAATCATATTTTGATTGTCTCGAAATGTCAAGATCAAAATCATATTTTGATTGTCTCGAAATGTCAAGATCAAAATCATATTTCCATTGTCTCGAAATCTCAAGTCCGAAATCATATTTTGATTGTCTCGAAATGTCAAGATCGAAATCATATTTCGATTGTCTCGAAATCTCAAGTCCGAAATCATATATTGATTGTCTCGAAATCTCAAGTCCGAAATCATATTCTGATTGTCTCAAAATGTCAAGATCGAAATCATATTTCGATTGTCTCGAAATCTCAAGTCCGAAATCATATTTCGATTATCTCGAAATTTCAAGTCCGAAATCATATTTCGATTGTCTCGAAATCTCAAGTCCGAAATCATATTTCGATTGTCTCGAAATCTCAAGTCCAAAATAATATTTAGATTGTCTCGAAATCTCAAGTCCGAAATCATATGTCGATTGTCTCGAAATCTCAAGTCCGAAATCATATTTCGATTGTCTCGAAATCTCAAGTTCGAAATCATATTTCGATTGTCTCGAAATCTCAAGTCCGAAATCATATATTGATTGTCTCGAAATCTCAAGTCCGAAATCATATTTCGATTGTCTCGAAATCTCAAGTCCGAAATCATATTTTGATTGTCTCGAAATGTCGAGATCGAAATCATATTTCGATTGTCTCGAAATCTCAAGTCCGAATTCATATCTCGATTGTCTCGGAAAACCATTTCGAATGAATTCACTCGAGATATCTCGATTATTTTTCCGATTAGTACGAATGGACTCGATTAGTTGTAAGCATTTCGAAATGTCTCGATCTTTTTAATAATCGAATATTTCGATTATTTTAATTCGATTCTTCTCACCATTACAACAGATATCTTAAAGATGAGTTATTTGTTGGAAATGTTTGAGTGATTGTAAATAACACGAATCCTGGTTAGAATTCACGAGTTATTTATTTAAAGTTCAACCTTTGACATTTGTAAAAGCGTGTGGCGTGCCTCGCAATATTAACAGACGTTTATTTCCTGAATAACTGAATGACGAATCGAAAAATGTAAAACGAAAAAATCAGTCAATTATAACGTTAAATTTTTTACTACTCGCCAACTATTTTATTCATTTATTTAGATATAAGAAAAATCACATAAGCCAAACTACAAACAAATGTTGTACTTAAACGCTAAGGATAAATCAAGCGAGCGAAGGAGTGCGGTATTGCGGAATACTTGAGAGGATCTATCAGTTCCTACAAAGGCAATGCCAACAGATGTGTTCAAATGTGTATTTTTCCACACTTCCTCTTTTCAAAATAGATGGTACAGAAATTCCATTCATGACTTCAGTCAAAAACTTAGGTATTGTCATTCATAATATGTCCACACATAAATTACTGTACAAATTCTTCAAAATAAGGCAATGAGAATTATACTCAAAAGAAATATATTTTCTAATGTAGAAAGAATGCACAAAGAAATTGGCTTGCTCACAGTAAAGCAACAAATTAAATAAACTGTGTCAATTTTTATACATAAAATAATTAAGGGGATGAATAAAATAAAAACAATAATAAAATTTAACCAACAATGTCATACATATGAAACAAGGGGTAAAAAAGGATAAGATTACCAATGAGGAAAAAAACAGAATCTCAAAACTCATTGTACAAGGGATTGAAGCTGTACAGTGAGTTACCTGAAAATTGAAATATTTAAAATTAATTTAAAAAAATATATTATTGAGGAATTCTGATAAAAAAAATTGTAATATTATTAAAAGTTTATATTAGTTCTTAAGATGTTATGAAATGACTTAATAAAGCATAAATAAATAAATAAGCATTTAGAGTGGCACGATCAGGTTAACGAAGTTAGTCGTAAACTTTATCGCAGTTTGCACTCACTTAAAAGATTACAAAATTTCTTGCCAATTAATGTTAAGCAAACATTAGTCCAGAGCTAACTTCTTCCACTCCTTGACTACGCGGATGTATGTTATCCAGATGCCAACTCTGAATTACTTGATAAGTTAGAACGATTGCAAAATATTTGTATTCGTTACATATTTGATCTTCACAAATTTGACCACATAAGCGAGTATTGCACGCAACTACACTGGCTCAGTATCAGGCATAAAAGAAACATTCTCATTCTATCACTTCTTCACAATATTTTAAATAATCTCACTTCGCCTGTTTATCTGAGAGAGCTCATCCAACTTCTTTCGCAACACGGACTATCTCTTCGTTCTAGTAACGAGAGAACCCTTTTAATACCCTGTCATCGCTCTAATTTTCTTGCCTCCTCTTTCACAGTGTAGCCACTCGATTATGGAATAATCTACCCACTAATGTTAGAGACCCCTTCTTTATTTACATTTAAGTCAAGATTGAAATGTCACTATCTAAATATTTAAATTGTTCCTTTATCATTCTTCTTTCCTTCCCATCCCCTCTCCTCTCTTCATGGTATAGTGTTAATTTTTTTATTTTGTATAAAATTGTTAGACTCAATATGTCCATGTATTTATAATTTTCTCAAACTGAACGGTTTGGGTAGGTAGGAAAAAATTGCTTTAAGGCAATATGCCCGCCCTTATATGTATATTTATTGTATATGTATGTAAAGTGCCAAATAAAAAAATATATCTTTATCTCGAAGAGCTCAATACTTCTTATGTCCTGGCTGTGTCTGCCTTTGCTTCAACTCCTCTACAAACATTTGAAAAATACTCAAATTATTATTGCTTTTACTCTGTTGTCAGTAATCTGCTAGTTCTATTTTTAAATTTCACTTTTATACGTGGAAAACGGGAAACCAAAATAGCATAAACAGAAAATAAAACATTGAAGCTTGTATATGACCTTCCTTATCAAACAACAACTAAAAAACTCTTTAAAAAACAAATCAATCATATGTTAATGAACTTTTGTCAACTAGAATCTTTAACATTAATTCATAAGTGAGCCATTGATATCATTGCAGACAAAGAACTAAAACTTGAATAAAATTGTAATAAATATGGACATAATACAAGAATCACAGGGAATATAACATTCCAAAACGGTACAAGGACAACCGAGACAAATAAATCATGTACTGAAATTATACAATAAACTACCAACAATGTTTTGAGTTTGAAGAAGAAGTATAACAATTGATAAATATTTTCATGCGTTGCCTTGTTTGTATGTAGGTAAAATAATTCAATCAAATTTCTCCATAACATATTTTTTCAAATAATTTTTTAATATTTTGACTTTTTCTATTTCCTTTATTTCTTCAGGTAACTCATTGTACAGCTTTAATTCCTTGTACAATGAGTTTTGAGATTCTGTTTTTCTCCTCATTGATAATTTTATCTTTTTTTTACCCCTTCTTTCATATGTATGACATTGTTGGTTAAATTTTATTATTGTTTTTATATTATTCATCCCTCATGAAATAATTTATTATTTTATGCATGAAAATTGCTTCATTATATTAAATTTGTTGCTTTACTGTGAGCAAGCCCATTTTTTGTGCATTATTTCTACATTATAATAGATATTTCTTTTGAGTATAATCTTTATCGCCTTATTTTGAAGAATTTGTATATTTTTAATTTCTCCTTGATTACATAAAAAAAGAATGGAAGAATAGTAATTTATGTGTGGACATATTATCGTTTTAAATATAAGAATACTAATTTTTATATCTATTACACTTCGCAATCTTCCTATAAATGATTTTTTTAGTTACATATTGAGTATGTTTTTTGAAATTTAAATATCTATCCAAGTAGACCCCGAGATACTTTATTTTGTCCACAGAATTAAAATTCACATTATCCGTTTTAATTTGTAGCCCTGGGGTATTATTTTTTTCCCAATGTTCATATATTTTGTTTTTAATATATTTAATTTCAATTTATTTACTTTCAACCATTTTATATATTTCCTAAATCGTAATTAATCGCATTTATCACTGTATCATAATTATCTCCTGATGTGTAAACTAGTACATCATCATATGAATCTCACCCGCAACAATAAAGGTCAACAGATGGAAGAATCGAAAGAATATAGATGTTCAAGTATATTCAGAATGGTAAATGTTACACAGTGTATAAAGTGGCCACTTAAACCAGACAATGACATGTCACAGGTCTTCTATGTTCCCTTTTCTAAAGAGTTCCATATCTCAATTGTAATATGTTAATAAACTACCAGACAAAACTAAACAAAAGACTCGGGCAAACTTTTCAAAAGGTGTAAAAAATATTATTATTAACAATAGAGTATGAAAACAAAAATATAATTTGGACCAAACATTGGTACATTGATTCTCATATAAAGATATTTCAACCTTAATTTAAATTATTTAGATTTCAATCAAGTTTGTCGATTGCTGATTATGTTGGCCTCGTGGTGTAATGGTCAGCGCGGTTGCCTGCCATGCAAGAGGTCTCGGGTTCGATTCCCGACATGGTTGAAATATTTCAGACATGACTGGTACCTGAAGCGTAAGACTGATACCATAATTTTATTTATTTATTGACACTTTATATACATATACAATAAATACACATATAAGGGCGGGCATATTGCCTTAAGGCAATTTCTTCCTACCTACCCAAACCGTTCAGTTTGAGAAAATTATAAATATATGGACTTATTGAATCTTACATTGAATCCAACAACATAATGTAACAAAAAATGATCAAGATACACAGCGATTGGTGTACCAATCCATTGCCCTATGCACCATTAGGTGCGGAAAGGGAATGATGATGATGATGAATATATTTTTGTAAAATGAATGTAATAATCCGTAAGGGTTGTTAAATAAATTTCAAATAAAAATATATATATATACACAAATGCCGCGGCTAAAACTTTACTAGGTCAATTTATTAAATCTCTAGATTTATTAAATTCGTTATTTTTTGCGAGTGTAAGAGTAGATTTTCTGTCAAATAAGCCATCGTTTGAACATGCATGGCTTATAACTCCAGTTTTGATTGATAGAGCGTTTGGCACGTACATTTAAAATAAAAATCTATAACGGCACGAACCTACACGTATTTCTGATTGTGTTTCCGTGCGAATCAAGGGGCGAGTAAATCGTGTTCTGGAACTATCAAATGTAATAATATTTATTAATTTGATAAATGTGTATTACAAGCAAACTTAGAATAATGTTTAACAAAACTAATTGATTAATTGGGGATTTGAATACATAATTCTAAACACTTCGTAAAATTTAATACCATCAAACTTTTGAATACCACTTTAGTTCGTAGCATTGTGGAGAATGGTGGGTGGTGTGGGGGCCTGAAGAAGCCACTAACTTACGTATGTTGGAGAGGATACCGAAGAAGTTTCTTCGTTACCTGTACATGGGAGAGTATGGATACTACCCATTGCAGTACCTAGCATTGTTCCTTTAGGTATGCTTGGTATCAAACGTTTGCAGGCCAGAAGGTGCATTGTCACGCTTATGATAAATATGTATTCTTCCTGAATGCAGGACAAATTTACAGTCAATGATGCCTGTGGAGAGGATGATTCGTCTGTTGGACAGCCTACCAAGTGAGGTCAATATTTTCCATGTTGGGGTTACCAGTTTTAGACTCTTCCTCTATAATTATGTATAATAATGTGTATTAGTGACTTATTCTTCTTTGTTAACTATTGTTTTTAATAATCTATCTTAATAATCTGTTGTGTTTTTTTCTTTAAAATAAAAAATATATATTAAAGATGCCTTACCAAATGAGTTACATTCTCCGTTCTCACTGGAGTAATTCTCATTCAGCGCGTCCACGTCGCGGGAGTGGGCACCTTTTATTTCAGTAGACCGGAGAGTTAGATGGCTAAGATAATTTGGAAGTTTAAACTCATCAAACTAATTTTGTTTTTCAATTTAATGGCTTTATACATTTTGTCTAACACCATCTATTTGGTTGTCAATTTGTAAATCATTTTGAGGGAGTCATTGATTTTGACTGTAAAACAAATCAAATTCGAAATTTTTAATTGCAGTTGGCAATATTTGTTTTTCCAGGCAAGATGAGTGTTGTAAACTTTTCTAAAACAAAGGCTGAAGTTGTTAATTCTTTGTTGAACATAATAAAAGAGATAAAGTGTTCATAATAACTCAATTTCATTAAAACGAAATGAAATTAGGCTGTAAAATTTATTGTATCTCTGGCTTAAGACCGTAGTTTGGTAAAAAGTAAAAAACTCATTTGATTTTGCCATTTTAAAACGCAGTTCTTTCAAAATCGCAAAATATTGTTAGCCGTCAAATGGCCGATACAAATATTAAAGTTTTGCTGAAAATATGCTGTAGAAAGCTGAAAATTTAAAATTTGCAACCAAAATATTCGCCCTAAAAATAAAGAAAAAAAATAACTCCACAAAAAACTGGTTGAACTATTTTTTTTTTACTATCATTGAAGGTAAAATTAAACCTTAAAAAATAACACAAATTTTGTATCGGAAAAATGCTTGCATTCCTTTTTTAAAACCAAAATTTAGGTTTTCATTTAGTAGCTTTATAGATCAATTTATTTATTTTCTTAAAATCATAAAAATAGATAGTAATTTTTTATTATTTTTTTATTTTTATTTTATTTAATAGCATAATTATACATTTTTACAATTTAAAAAAATTTCACTTGTTATATTTTTACTAAAACTAAAATCCCACCAAGCCACTTTTTGTAGCTTGTTGATGAAGATTATATTTATACTGACTTAATAATATTATTTACATTTATAAAAACAATGAATAACATATAAAAAATAACAGCCGGAAAGATCAGAATAAACATGTTTCTACAAATAATAAAATATAAATTTATTTTTAAAATACAAGAAAATATATGAAAAAATAAAATATTTACGCCTAAGCTATAAATATTATCACCTATTCATATATAAACTCTTGATCGAGTAGCCACTCTCTTATTTTGCTCTTGTTACAATGTGAGTTAAATTTAAGTTCTTTTGGTAATAAATTAAAAATTCTAATTAAATGTTTAATCTTTATATGAGTACAAATAAATGTACCTTCGTTTAGTCTAAAGTTCAAGACGCCGCCGCCGCCGCCGCGCGCCGGTCGAAAAGTGTATTTTCATTATATGAAACATTTAAGTTTTTTTTTTTATCAGAAATACTTTAGGAAATGTAATTTTATACCTAATGTTGATTTATTCACTTTTTTTGATGATGTGATTTGGTAAAAATGGCATTTTGGAATGGCTAAATCGTATGATTCATTTACTTTTTATCGGCATTAATTAATATGTTAATCTCAAAAGAGAATCATTTATGAAATGCACCCGCGTGATTATATTAAACACAATTGTTAGCTTTGTATTTGATTTGAAGTTGTCAATATTGGTTGCGATCAATGGAGTAGTTGTAGAATTTAGAAATATGTATTGATTTTCGAATGCGAGTTACTTTAAAAGTGAGTGGACTTATTAAATTTTGTGGCCTTTATGATTTTACAACGAGGCTTGAAGTCTTCTATACAAAGTGATTAATAACTTTCTAGATTTACAACATTTAGAATTGAAGGACTCAGATAAAGCACTGTTCTTCTTCTTGTTCCTTTCGTTGGCCACCATCACTTGAAACTCCTCCCGATCCTGGGCAATTCTGATGAGCATTACTGTATCAGGTGTTTCAAATCACTGACAAAGATTCCATGCCCAAGTCGATTTTTCCTTCCACTGTGAGCTGTAGAAGGGTCACCACTTAATATGTGGCCAAAGTATGCGGCTTTTCGTCTTTTATCAAATATGAGGTTTTTAATAAAATCAACTTTGTTTTTAACCACAATTTTTTTTTTCCACCAACCGGTTTCAAAGCAAACAAGCTTCTTCGTCAAGGTTTACGTAACCAATTAATTGATTCCTATTTTATTTTTATCATGTTCACTAAATACTACACGTGGACCTAATAAATCAAGTCTTTTTTTCCTTACAATGGTGGTAATTTGAAATCAATATTTTTGAAGCTGGACAGGAGAGGACTAAAAGAAATATTGTTTATTTGGTTATAAATTATATTTTACTTATAATGAATCGCTTTTTTAATTAAAAAAAATTTCTAAGTTGTCTAATTTCAATATTTTATTTTCAACATGAAGTACTTTTAATCCAGTGTCTTTATTGAATTTATGATTATTTTCTATCAGATGATTTGCAAATTCAGAAAAAGAATTATTATTTAAGCATCTTAAGTGTTCTTTTACTCTAATATTAAAGTTTCTTTTAGTTTTTCCAATGTAGATTTTATTATAATGAATAACCACAAAGTTAGTGTTTCAAATATAAACTTTATATGAGGTTTTTTTTATTTCCTTGTAATAAAAAAATTCCCCTGTAAATGGTAATATATTTTATAAAGTTTATATTTGAAACACTAACTTTGTGGTTATTCATTATAATTAAATAAATAAAACAACTGTGTTTTTAACCACTAATTTTAATTTTTCACCGACCGGTTTCAAAGCAAACAAACTTCTTCGTCAAGGTTTACGTAACTAATGAATTGATTCCTTTTTTTTATTTCTATCATGTTCACTAAATACTACACGTCGACCCAATAAATCAAGTGAAATATATTTTTTTACATTATTATTATTAAATAATTCTAAATAAAGCGATTTTTTCATATTTTTGTTTCGTTCCCGCAAAAATGACCATTAAATACATAAATACATCCATCTCTATTGTTGTGTGTTTTCTTGGAATTGGTGACCATAATTCTCTATATACCTGTGTACGTATATCGTGAAATTAATCATGTAAATACAATAACCAAATTACATTTTAACAATACATTAAAATGAAAAATGCGTTGTTACTTAAAAATCTCTATGTGCTGAAATAGAAATAGGATGTTATAATAGAAAAATTGAAAACTAGTCAATCTTTAACCGGATTCTATGTATAATTTTATTTTGAAAAATACATTTTTAAAAAAATAAATATGAAAACTTGATAAAGAACGAGCATGGAGTTTGTATTTTGAAGGTATAAGTATTTAAACGATTAGGGAAATCCAATTTCATTCCGAGTTTAAATAATTCATTTGCTAGGTACATATCTATGTAACCTTCGGTGCAACGTGAAATAGTGTGTGTTCAAAAATTGCAATTTTATGCGTTAGGGCCGGTTGCATCAAAGTTGGTATAAATTTAGTTTAAAGTTAAATATTTATACTTAATTAAGGCTCAAAATCTGGTAACTGAAAAATTCCGTTGCATCAACATTATTTTAGTTAAGTTAAAGTTAAGAATATTGCCACTGTGAATGTGAATGTTGCCAGGTTCAAGTTTCACCCTAAAAATTGTTGGGATTTTTGCGCAAACACGTACTTGTTTATTTACATGTAGCAATACACATGCCCCGCGACGCGTCTTTGGGCACAAACGTTTGAATTTCGTTCCAATTTCCAGTGTGTGCGAAAGGACGAAGCAGCACTGCGCATTCGGAGAAGAAAATAAAAAAAGGGATATCGTCTTTTTTGAACTAGATAAAAAATTAAAAGAGCAAAAGCTAAAACAAAACGAAGAACTTTTTACTCTAGAAATAGAGCAACAAAATGACATTTTTCGGGCAACTATGGCAGCCTTAAATGCCCAGAAAGAGTTAGCTGAGCTCAATCTAGCTCTATTTAAAAATAAATAAACAGCATTTCAATACAGTGATGATTTAGATTTATTTTACACCACGCCCGCTGATGATCAAGTCCCGTGTTTTGAAAAATAATTGACAATTAAAATTCAAATAATTAATCGTTCTTCACTTTTTTGACATTCGAAATATTGCGATAAAGTCGGACTCTTCCCACAAAAAATGGTCCGTTCGTGGTTTGAACAGTTTTTTTTTCGGTTTAGAATATACTCGATGATAAATTCGTCATCGGAAGACGAAAAATCAGATAAAATTGACATTTTGTGCAACTTTTCACAGATCGACAATGGATTTTAACACTCACGACGCTTTTTTGACAGATGACAGATCGCATTTAACTTTAAACATTCGTTTGAAAATGCCCTAATAAGGCGAAACAATTGTCACGAAGTTTTTATTTTGATATGTTTATAATTGTAAAAATAAAAAAAAGTGTTCAGTAGACTCAAATCAGTGTTTGATTTCTAATTATAAGTTTTAACTTTAAACTTAACTTTAAACGGCCCCCTAGCGGCCGGTTAAATAAAAGTAACTTTTTTGTTAATATTTAGTTAACTTTTTTTGATGCAACGCATATTGACATAAAAGTAACTTTTATTTGACTTTAGCCCTGACTAGCATCGACAAAAGTTAAGTTAAAACTTAACTTTTGTCGATGCAACCGGCCCTTAGTAGTCTGGAACTATTTTGACGAAATTTATTTTCCCACGCCCGGGCAATGTCTTCTTAACAGTTATTTATCATTTTCCACTATATTCAGTACCCTTTCGTTGGATCAGCATTCTTCTGTTAAACCACATTTCAAATGTCTGAATTTTATTTGTCATGAAGATTAATTAGCACGGATAACAAATAGCAAATGAAGCATTAAGCGATTCAAACTATTCCCACAAACATTACTTTCGCGGGAATTATCGTTGTCTTAATGGAGTGATTATCCTTACATAGCTGATGTAGAGATGATAATATTTCTTCTTTAATTACTTGTGCGCCGAATAGGGGACAGTAATTAAATAAGATTTATAGAAAAACTGTTTGGTTCTACGGATTCGCATACCCTTTAAATTCGAAATACGCAAAAGTTCATCTGTTTTTTTAATTTAAAATTATTTAAAAGTCCCCCTTACTGGGATTATCTGTTCTCAGGAGCACTTTGTGAGCTGTGTTCAGTTTTTTTTCTTTTACTTTCTTTATATAAACTTTATAATCTTTCTTAATATGTACATCTCCTCTCCCCTCCTTATCCTCTCTTCAAGCATTCTTGCCCTTATCCCGCCCAATTTACAGTAACTTAATGTTCTCAAAATAAATGTTTTAAAAATCTTTGATTATTGAGTACATGAAAATAACATTTTTGTATGCATAAATTGTATGTATTTATTTGATATGTAATATATTTTCTTTACTAACTTTGTATACTATGTGGAAATCTGTTATTAGTTCTGAGTTTATACACTATATCTGTTTGTTTACTAAAAATATGTATGTAGAACTGTTGATTTTCCAAATAAAATTAAATAAATAAATAAAAATATGTCTCTCGATATTTCAAAAAAGTTTTGTTGTATTAGAAGGCCTGGCTTTTAGTGTTGCCAGTGCTTATATATTCGTCATTCTTAGTGATAGAGAACTTGACGTGTGTTAGTTTGAAAGGTTAGTTCAATGTTTCATTCATCATTCGAGTTATAGAAAAAAAAAAAAAGTCTTTTTTACTGCATTTTAAGTCGGATACGAGAGTTTATTTTGCGTTGAAAAGCGTGTGTTAATTTTATGTACAAAACACTTAGGCAAATCCGTGTTGTGCTCATTTTATCTCAAGTTGACATCCGTCAGTCGTCAGAGCACCGATTGGAAAGTTCCAGAACGGAGTACTTCCGATTTCCGGTTCACTGGGCACTTCACTATTACTTCACAGGCACCACAGTGAGTCTGTTCCCGCGCATGAATAAAGATGAACCGACGCCATATTGGTCCCTCGTTCTAAATTTAAATGCTCAAATTCGAGTCGAACAACAGAAGGGAGTGACGAATATGGTACAACCAGTGCGTCATTCAACTTAAGGCACTATCTGTGAATTTCAAACAAGTAGTCTTAGATAAGATAGGGAAGCCTTAACATTAATTTATTTATTTTATTTTATTTCTAGAGAAAAAAAGATATATTTTTTTACACAATAGTGTGTAAAATCCTATAGAGGTGTTTACTATTTGCGTATCCCTGTTGCTATGTTTTTTTTTGTTGATAAATTACTTATTTTGTGAACCAAAACCCCGTCGAAATAAAAAATATACAAATTCTTCAAAATAAGGCGATGAGGATTATACTCAAAAGAAATATCTATTCTAATCTAGAAAGAATGCACAAAGAAATGGGCTTGCTCGCAGTAAAGCAAGAAATTAAATTAAATGTAGCAATTTTTATACATAAAATAATTTAGGGGATGAATAAAATAAAAACAATAATAAAATTTAACCAACAATGTCATTCAGATAAAACAAGGGGTAAAAAAAGATAAGATTACCAATAAAGAGAAAAACAGAATCTCAAAACTCATTGTACAAGGGATTGAAGCTGTACAATGAGTTACCTGAAGAAATAAATGTAATAGAAAAAATCGAAATATTTAAAATTTATCTGAAAAAATATGTTATTAAGAAACTTTGATAAAAAATTGTAATATTATTAAAAGTTTATATTAGTTCTTAAAATGTTATGAACTAACTTAATAAAGCATAAATAAAAAAACCCGTAAAAATGCTTAGTTTTATCCGCTGTCTTTGGGCGTACGGTATACTGAAATAATAACTATTTTTGAAAAACGCAATACGTATTTATTGTGATGGCAGACAATTGGCAGAATTCCATTTTAAATTTGGGAATGTATTTAAAATAAAACCAGTTTTTTAGATTATAATTTTACTTAATTTTTAAAAATATACAAAAGGAATATTGTGACGCGTTTTGTCTTTTTCAGACATTTTCAAACAAACTTAAACTTAAGTTTCTTTTGTACATATTTAAGTTAGTATATTCTTAAAAAAAAAGTTAGTATTTCTAAGTAATTTAAGTTAGTATATTCTAAAAATAATTTCTGTTTTATGTTTGTGGAAATTTATACAAGCCAAAATACGTAGAGTAATTAAAAATCAATTCGGGTATACTTATTACTATGAAAATAAAAGTTTTGTTTTATAATGAAGTGTTTCGAAGTGAATGCCAATTCAATAAAAAATATCGGGTATGCTTATTTTGAAAAATATTGTTGAAACTTTACAATGGTGTTTTATACAGGTTTCATTACATAACTAAGATTTATGTTCAATGTCAACTAAAGTAAAAATACATTCAGATTTTATAAAATTATTTCATTTTAATTTAATTCGTGGGGAACGTGACAAGTATTTATATATTGAGTAGGTATTTAAAATAAACCCGTGTAAATGAAATCAATATTTACATAATTATTATGATAATTTAAAAGTCATACCCTTACAAATACTTTTTAATAATGGAAGGTTTTCCCCAATATAACCAAAATATTCCTCTAAAATATACTCTAATTGATTTTTAAATTCAGTTCTTATTTTGGCTTGTATAAAAATCTATAAACATAAAATAGCAATTATTTTTAGTATATAAGGAAACTTTGTAAATATTTAAGTTAATTTGTTTGAAAATGTCATAAAAAGACGAAACGCGTCACAATATACCCTTTGTATATTTTGAAAAATAAAGTAGAATTATAATCCAACAAACTTGTTTTATTTTGCATACATTTCCAAACGCAATACGTACTAAAAAACAGTCAATTTTATTTTGATGCTACATCTAAAAAAATAACAAAATCGGTTCAGTTTTAAGATGCGGAAAACGGGACAGCAAAACGTCGATTTGGTCTGTTTAAGTTAAGCGTAAAAGGGAAAATATTGTTCAAATACCTATTTATCATAATTCTCTGTTGCCATTCGATTGTGTTCATTTAATCAAAACATTGCCGGGTTAAGCTCGTACAAAATAAAATAACACAGAGATGAAGAAAAAAATTCGGAAAGGAATAAAATAGAAGTCTGGACATCTACAGGACTTATGATCTGTCATTGGCTGGTTTAAGTGGCCACTTTTTACACACTGTAAATATTTTTCAATTTTTATACTTCTTCTTGAACTACAATTGCAATTGCAATGCAAAGTGAATAGAGTTATCTTCGATTGTCCATAAAGAAAAACATATATTTTTGTACGAAAATGCATGAAAATTTAAAGTATCTTCGTTAGTAACTCATAATTGAACATGTTTAGAAGAAAAAATTGTATGCATATTCTGCTTTTCATACAGAAAACTTAATTTGACTTTGTAGATAAACGTTAACTTCCCATTGGAATCGGGGCCCAGGCCCTTAATTATGATGGGAAGATAGAGACGTCATACCTTTACCTTGACGGTATAGTTGAAGATAAATTCCCTCTAGCGATTATAAACATACACTTCCGATACCCCACCTTCAAATTTTGGGTAGGTGCACATATCTACGCTCTAAAATGACATAGCTTCAGTATGGCGTCATAGCTTAAGTTAAAAGTCTCCCGACCGACTACAAAGGTATAGTATAAAATAAAAGTAAGAAAAATAGTATAAAGGTATACCATCAAGTTTTGATGTAAGTACATCATTTTATACCAAGGAGTCTAGGACCCCTCGATACGTTTATCTACGCATTAAACGTGTCAAAAATTTTGTTCCACCGAGCGATTTTTCCTTTAATTATGGTTTATTAAATTTTTTAATTGTTTTGAGGTTGGCACTTTTTTTCTTAAAATCCTTTTAAAAATATGAGAGAGAAATAAGTAAGTTTTGAAGCCGAATTAAATTCCGTCAATTCCGATATGACAAGTTAGTAGAACATACCGAGGTAAGATACAGATAGTACATAAGTTAAGTATACCGTATCGATATATACAGATAAATATAGCGTTCATCATCGAGGCACAGGTGGATTTATCAACAATGTTTTGAGTTTGTCAAATTTTTTGTCGACAAGGGCTGGATTCAACCTCCTAGTACCTACTTACTACTATTCCTATTTCAGTACTTAATTAATTTAGTTATTTATTTACTCTTTGTACCAATTAAATTGCATATGTTTAAATTACTTCTATTGTATATTTTTAAACATCTCTTTATGAGCTTTACTTTTTAACCTTTGTATAGAAGGCATAAAGGCTGCCTATTATTGTATGTTAACTTTTTATGTATTTAATAAGCTACTCTGTATTATAAAGCTCCTCTGAACGTTTAATGTATAAAAAATGATATTAAATATCTTCTATTTTTCATCCATAAAAATATTACAATGTATTTTCGAATGAAGTAGAAATAATATTTTTAGAAAGAGTTATATCACACAATCAATCCATTCGATTAAACGATATCCCCGCTTTAATTTGTAGGGCATTCTAGCCAGCTGCACATGGTACTGAAGGGTTAATGTGGTTACGTTATTAAATCCTGGGTTATATAGGGTAGGTAATGCCTTCCCACGGTGAAGATTTCCACCTCATACATTTGTTTCTGATTCGTATCTTGCAACAGACTGGAACATTAATGGTCACGTTTTCAAATTCCAGTTGTTTTTTTTTTTTAAAAAGCTTTTTTTTACATTTTGCTTTTATTTTAGTACTCTTCTCTTTTTAGCAGCTAATGCACTAAATAAAGTAGCGGACTCAAAAAACTCGATTTTTACTATTAAAAGGCAATCTTGTTTGTCTTCTTTTTATTAAATTCCTGGGCACTTCAATTTGAGCTTCAAATTCGGTTTCAAACCTTGGAGTAAATCTTTAAAAAAATATTTTTTTATAAACAAATATATTTTTAATTCAATGAAAAAATAGTCGTTTTCTGCTCATGTTTGTTTATTGTTTTTACAATATGTGGATCTAAAAATAGGCTATAAAACCTCTAGAGCAGATCTGAATAAGTGGAAGTGGATTTAAATGTACCTCGATAAATCAGCGTCTCTATCAATAGATGATCGAGATACGTAGCTTTTGGCGAAGTAATGTATTGCCATATGCACCATAAGATGCGGATAAAGATATGACGATGATAACGAATGTCAAAAATACTGAATAAAAAAATAATTTAACAGACGAATATTGAAAAACTGAACTGTACTGAAATAAGAAGCTTTCAAAAATTCTTTATGCTTACGTAAAGCGTCTAGATTGAACAAACACTGAAAATTTCAGTCTAAAGTCGCACCACAATGAAATCTAAAATTCTGAAATACGGAAGCATCTCTTCAGCTATCTTTGGCCTTTTTACTCACTTCCTGCCAGTAAAATAAACAAAATGACGACGGAACCAGATCGTGAAAGAATTAACACAATTTGCTCCGATAACGAACATTTTCATTTCACATTTAGAAAGCCGTTCTCCCAACGCCAACAGTACTGGTATTCTGGAATAAAGACAATTTTATGTTCTTATCATACAGAGTTAGGAAGCAGCAACTTCCCGATTCAAAAGTTTATTTATTTTCGTAAATTGGGAAAAACAACAGCATTAAAAATATATAAAGGATTATATTAAAGCCTTAATAAAGTCAAAAAAGCGTTTCACAAAAATACAATTAAAAAAATACTGAACTAAGAAAAGAAAACTAAAAAAATATTAAAACGAGTGTATGTGTATGTATGGTGCGTGGGTGTGGGAGGAGGGTTTCTGCTCTACAAGTTATTGTATGTAAGGGTGAGCCGATATTTTTTTTAAAGATAAATAAAAAAATATATAATAGCATAATAAAGTGATTAAATCCATAATCTCAGTTTTGTTACCTATTCAAGTGTTGTTTTTTGTATAATTTTTATGGTTTTTCTCATTATAATTATATTTATGATAAACATATTAAAATTCATAATAATTGGTAACGCACTACATACGCGAAAAACGGCATTTCAATTGGGAAATGTCACTTTTGTTAAACATTTTTTAAGTAATGAAGGTCTATGAAATACTGTACAGTAGAGTGGGACGATATTTTTTTTTCCGAATTTAGAAATAAAAGGGGTCTTAGCCTTTTAGATTACTCGGAATGCAAAAAATATTTTAAGTTAAAATAGCTTGAAGTTTTCGAAAAAGTCGATTTTTTGCGCTAAACCGGCTGTCATTTCGTATTTAAGTAAGAACATCAGTCCAATTAAATTTTATAATGTGCATTAAACTTTATTAAATAAGCATCTAAGGGCGTGAGCTGCATTTTGTTTTGGAATAAATGGGTAGCATTGTATGAATGAACCATTATTTTCGTCAATATTTGCCAGGCGCTCAACGGAATCGGTTCGGCGGAGTGTAAACTTTTTGCATTTCGGTAGTTTTAAAACGTGGTCGAATTTTCAATATGATTAAGTTATATCTTTACTATCAAAAAAAATATTTTATCAAAATAGATAATCTACAAAATATTCAGACAGTCATAAACTTCATACCTCGGTTGAGGGCTAAAAGTAGCATGGAATATTTATTAAAATAATTTTAACGTTCAATGTGATCCGCAATGCAATTTTTTAGACCCCTTTCCTTTTTATGTCTAAAAAAATATAAAACTCCATACATTATCGGCCCACTCTATTGTAATTCTGAATTGCTCGATA
Source organism: Micrasema longulum (assembly GCF_059751315.1). Classification (NCBI taxonomy): domain Eukaryota; kingdom Metazoa; phylum Arthropoda; class Insecta; order Trichoptera; family Brachycentridae; genus Micrasema; species Micrasema longulum. The sequence goes on from NW_028277962.1 coordinate 133,873, forward strand.
AGTTAGAACGATTGCAGAATATTTGTATTCGTTATATTTTTAATCTTCGCAAATTTGACCACATAACCGAGTATCGCACGCAACTACACTGGCTCAGTATCAGGCATAGAAGAAACATTCACATTATATCACTTCTTCACAATATTTTAAATAATCCCACTTCGCCTGTTTATCTGAGAGAGCTCATCCAACCTCTTTCACAACACGGACTATCTCTTCGTTCTAGTAACGAGAGAACCCTTTTAATACCCTGTCATCGCTCTAATTTTTTTGCCTCCTCTTTCACAGTAGTAGCCGCTCGATTGTGGAATAATCTACCCACTAATGTTAGAGACGCCCCTTCTTTATTTACATTTAAGTCAAGATTGAAATGTCCCTATCTAAATATTTAAATTGTTCCTTTATCCTTCTTCTTTCCTTCCCTTTCCCTCTCTCCTATCTTCATGGTATAGTGTTGTTTTAATATATATATTTATTTTTGTTAATCTTTGCTTTTGATTTTTGTATAAAATTTTAAGATTCAATATGTCCATGTATTTATAATTTTCTCAAACTGAACGGTTTGGGTAGGTAGGAAGAAATTGCTTTAAGGCAATATGCCCGCCCTTATATGTATATTTATTTTATATGTATATAAAGTGTCAAATAAATGAACAAATATTATTTTATTTGATTACAAGTCTTCAATATCCAATGTCAAGTTGAGAAAATTGAGCATTTTTGACACCACCTTCTGTTAGCATTCTCTGGACTATGTGAAATATTCTTGTGTGAAATCACCCTTTTTTTATTATTATTATTATTTTTTACAAGATAAGTATTAAAGAGGTTAAGCAGTATTAAAAATATAAAGAATAATTACATAGCAATGGAATACATATTAACAGTAAAATACAAAAAAATTGAGTATACAAGAAATATTTATGAATTTTTGCTCCTATAATGGACAGGTATAATATTTTTGTTTAAAATAAGAAAGAAAAAGGAAAATATAATTTAAAAGATTAGAAAGTACTTTTTTATTTTATAGTAATTAAAAAGGGAAATAAAAAATATAAAAACACATAAAAACATTCCTAAAGGGCATCAAAATATATCATAGAAAAAAAGAGTTAATATCTTTAGAGTTAGAATCCAGGACAGTTTTTGTTTTTTAAAAGAAGGAAAATTTTGAAAGTTTGGGATTAATGAAATATAATCGGCGCCGAACCGGAGTCGTGGATATCATGGATCGTGCAGCGAAATTGAAATGGCAGTGGGCATGATACTAAGCGAGACAAAATGGTGCCAGGTGGACACCCAGAATAATAAAGTGAAGACCATGGGCAAACAAAAGAAGTGTCGGAAGGCCACAGAAAAGATGGGTCGCGACGACATTGCCTCTGTAGCCGAAAAAACATGGATGATGAAAGCGGGCGATAAGAAGGAATGGAGACGTTTGGAAGAGGCCTTTATCCAGCAGTGGAGAGAATAAAGCTGAAGAAGAAGAAGAAGAAATAATAAAAAGTTAACTCCAGCTTTTAATCTTCAGATATTGTTATGTGTAGTTTTTTTTTAAAACACGTGAAATGAAACTTTTACTACAAAAAAACAGCGTACCGAAGTTTGGTGCTAAACTATTGGTGCTCAGAAAATTACCTATATTTCTGCGGAACCCTGTACTTCATACTTTTCTCTTTATTCTAAAATATTGCTTCTCAATTTCTTTCTTTTATAACTTCATCGAGTTAAAAGTTCAATTATTTTGTATCCAGTTTCTCAAACCTCTCGCTTAAATTTTCTCAATTTTTATACGAAAGATAATTTTTATTCGAAAACTAATTTTCATTAAAACTTTATTAAAATAAAATTTATTTGGTTATAAAAATGTCGTAATGAATACATTTGACATTTTACTTTTTGTCTTGTAACGTTACATTTTTATATTAATTTTGGCCAATAATTGATGTTTTTTATATATGATTTCAAATTTAATTACGTTGAAATCATTGACATATAAATACACATAGACACTGAGCCCTCAAAAATGATGACACTTAACTGATGCCCAAACGCTCAGTCATCCCCAACGCGTATTTAGTGGAATTTAGAATCGAAACCAAAATGCCTGCTTGTGTCATGAAAGCGTGTAAACATTTTAAAAGGATTGTGAAACTTTTAATTGGTAAATATTTGTGCATAAGTGATTAACAAAGCTAAAAACAGTTCATATTCAATAAATATTGTTTTTCGTAAACGTCAAAGACTAGCGATGCAATTGCGAAGTTCTTCTTAATTACAGTGATGTACTGATAGAAATGCGTCTTTAAAATATAATAAAGGTGAATAGAAAATAAAGTAAGTAAATAAAAATAAGCCGAAATTATAAGGAATTTAAGGAAAGAATCTGATAAGACTAAGTGTTAGGGCATGAGTTGATAGCCATCATTTTAGAGATGTGTTTTTTTTTGTTGAAAATATGTTTAACTCTTACGGATTATCAACTTTTAAAAAATATATTAATTTTACAAAAAATATTTATAATTTTTATTCACACTCTGTAGTTGATAATAATATTTTTGCTTCTCTTTTTTACTTTTTTACGAGTCTTTTGTTTAGTTTGGTCTGGTAAATTATTGTTTAATTGCAGTTACTGGTTTATTAGTCTTGATTGTTCTCGTCTCGTTTTGAAATGTTATATAAATGTTTGCATAATTTATATAGCGCCATTTTTATGAAAATCACCTCAAGGGTTGTATGTGATAGTGTTCTGAAATTCTTGTATTATGTCCACATTTATTACAATTCTTTTCAAGTCTTAGTTCTTTGTCTACAATGTTATCAGTGGCTAACTTTTGAACAAATTTTTAAGATTCTAGTTGAAAAAGTTCATTAACATTTAATTGTTTAGTTCGTTTAAAGAGCTTGTTGAGTCCATGGTCCAAACGATGACACACGTGTTAAATTAGTTCACCTGAAGTAGACTAATGACCGACGATGCAATGTCATCATTTTCTATCGAATCCAATACATTCGTAATACAACTCTTATCGTACCTATTGCACGTTAAACCGGAAACATTGTTCTGTAGCCCATTTACATCGTCCCTACTATGAAGAAATGAACTTCAAAGAAACGTCGCCTATAAAGAGACCACATGACGCAACGCCAGTGAGTGAGCCTGATTTCATAATTCGTAACCCTGTCATACATTGATTTCCCACACATTCGTCGAAGAGATCGCATTTCAACCACGTTTACTCGGCTTTCATCCTTCCTCTGCCAGTTTTATGTTTTACTTCCATACATAAGTGTTGGGACTAAAACTCCATTGTACACTGCCAGTTTAGCTTCGATTGACATATTTGTGCCCAATAAAATATATAGTAAAAAAAAAATACTTCGTAAGAAATGTAGGTAACGACATTGTAAAATACGTATAATAAAACTCAGTAAATTCTTAATAAAAAACAACATACATATAAAAAAACATATTAAAAGACATAATAAATAAAAAATAAAAAATGTATACTTGAACAATTAGAAATCAATAAATATCTAAATAATCCTAATTTTAAAATAATAAATGAACAAACCAACCTAATATCTTCACCACTATTAAACATATTTAAATAGACTGTTATTATTCACTTTGTTCCTTTTTGTACACGCTTATATGACGCGTAATTAATTAATAGATGAATCATGTTACGATTGCATTGATATATTTTGATAAGATATTCTTAAAAATATAAATATTGTATGATAATACATTTATGTTTATATAAATTTTCTCTTAATATTTCAATCATGTTTTAAAATTAAAATGAACAGCAACCTGTTATAATATTATTGATATTTTTTTCGACAACAATTATCTAAATTTACAAAACTATAAGGCTTCATTAATTATCTCACAATACATACTTGTATGTCAATAAATACTTACTTTGTTATATTTTCCCCGAAATTCAAATATAAATACCTAAATTCCCCATTACCTATTAAACACTTATCCTTACCCTTAACCATCGGTTTTTCCCTCAATTATGATTAATGTACATGCTGTTCATAAGATTATTTTTATTTTCTACTTAAGTACCTTTATAACTATATAAGGACATTCAATCCAAATAATCTTCACATTCGTTTGAAAATGCCCTAATAAGGCGAAAAATGACAATTGGTCACGAAGTTTTATTTTTATATGTTTATATTTGTAAAAATAAAATAAAGTATTCAGTAGACTCAAATCAGTGTTTGATTTCTAATTATAAGTTTAAATATGGAGTTCTACAAAATAAACACCAAATCAATCAATACAATCAATAAAAAATGTATGTATACAAAAAAGGTATTTAAAAAAGATAGTAAAATACGTAGCAGCAAAAAACATTATCAGAAACATAGTAAAAGATGTGATAAATAAAAATAATAAAAAATGCATATACATTGTAAAAAAATACATAGTAAAAATACAGTTAAAAGTAATGAGGATTTTCAAAAATTCAATCAATATAAATATGTTATATAGTTAAAAATTATGTTACATCCAAAACTTTTTATTTCTTTCTTTCTCGAAAGTTGCTGGGCATAATATATGATTACCCTTGTACAAAACATTTCTTTGTGTCGGGAAATGTGTGTCTATGGCATATCCGAGACAAGATAGAAGAACTGCGGTGAAACTTTAAATTAACCGAATAAAGTAATTTAAAGAGCAATACATTTGTTGTAACAAAGAGGGAAAACATTTTCGAGAAGGGAATATTGAATTCTAGGCATTTACAGTGCTTATGACCTGTCAATCGCTGGTTAAAGTGGCCACTTTACACACAATATATCATTTACTGGAGGGGCCATGTGGCCATGCGGTGATTGAGAGGTGGCTAAGGAAAAGGGTTTGGATCCCAGCAGAAAGTTTTAAGAATCTCCTACCTTCCGGATCCTATTCGGTTATTGGTGGCGTTCGTCTACTCCCAACTGAAAGAATTTCTCAATCGAATATATAAAAAAAAAGACTTTATATGCTCTTCTTAATGCTTGGCAATCGCGATGGGAATCTTCCCCTTCAGAAAGGGTTACCTTTCTTTTTTTTCCTTCAATCCGTCAGCGCTTAGAATCTTCTTGGGTTATCCCCGATCACTGGACTACGCAGTTTTTATCAGGTCATGGTAAATTTAATAAAAAAATATTTGTTTTTAATATTGTTGACTCCCCTTCGTGCTGCTGCGGATATCCTAACCAATCTTCCGAACACATCCTGTGGTCTTGTCCCTTTCCCCTTCTCTATGATCACCGAATGGAGCTTCTCGCTACTATCCGTGGCCTTGTTATAGGTCCTGTCGGATATACAGATCTGGTGGCTTCTAAAAAGAATTTCAAGGCTTTTAAAAAGTTTTGTAATCATTTCGGCGAATTGATCATGTCCAATCAATTTAATCCCAGTCAGTGAAGAATTCACTTCCCTCTCTTCTCAATCCAATGAAGTACATATTATGTACTTCTGGATTACTTTCTTTCAGCACAAAGATGTTTAGGCTACCAGATTTTAGAGAACTCCTTCGGGCAGCTTTTCTCGTTTGACAACGAGCAAATTTTCCGTGTATGTGGGCACCGCCAAGGAGACTTATGTCCTCAGATGCGGTGTGCGGTATGTGGTGGGTAAGCTACCTTCCGGACCTATCTTGTTGGTGACTGAAAGCTGGAAATGGCTCTGGGACACTCCATTTCTCACTTAATTTATAGTGGTTTTGCAATGTGCGGTAGCGGTGCGGTTACGCGGTGCTGAGCGGTAAGCGGCGGCAATGTAGATGACTCGGTGCTCAATTCTTAACTAAACTACTCTTGGGCGGTAAGAGACAGGTACAGGTGCGGGTGAGAATATTGATGTTAATGTGGGTAATATAAATATAGATAAAATCATAAATAAAATATAAGTCTGTAATATCGGCGCAACCATTCACCATTCTGCCTATGTTTAAACATCCTCACTTCCTCAATTCTTCCATCTGCTGACTTTTGTGTGTTGCAACAAATGAACGAATGAACAGCGAAAGAACGGCTAAGAATATTTACAATGCGAATGTTGATGGATGCAGAAATAGAGGTAGACCGAGAAAGACATGGCATGACCAAATCCAACAAATACTTGAAGATGGACATGTCTAAAGTCGGAATAATCGGCCCGCCTGCATGAGAAGATGTATGAATGTGGAAGAAGCGAGATCTGAATGCAAATAATGAGTGATGTGGCGTTCTATTCTCTCTGCCTACCCTTACGGGGAAACGGCGTGATGGTTTGTTGTTGTTGTTGTTGTTGTTGTAGCAACAAATTAAGATCTGAAAATAATCCCTAGAAAAGCAATCCAGCCAGTCTGCAAACATTTGGACATACCAAAACATTATTGAATTAACTAACTGGTAAAAAAAGAAGTATAAAAATTGGGAAATTGTTTTCAGGCGTTGCCTAGTAGGTGAATTGGTTCAGCCGGATAAATCTCACCCACATGATAAAGGTTTTAGCCCTTTTGCTTCACAATAGTCAACAGATGGAAGAGTTGAGGAAATGTGGATTTTTAAACATAGGCAGAATTGTGAATGTTACGCAGCGTGTAAAGTGGCCACTTAAACACTGAAACCAGCCAATGACAGGTCATAAGCCCTGTAAATGCCTAGACTCCCATATTCGCTTCTCAAAAATGTGGTCCCTCTCTGTTGCGACAAATTTAAATATGAACGGGGGAGAAAATCCAGCCAGTCTGTAAGCATTTGGATATACTCAAACATTGTTGATCTAGGTACTTGTTCATGATTAAATTCCATAACTTAAAAGAATAAATATTCTAACTTGGAATTATTTTAGTAAATTTCGAACTCTGCTCTTTTTGCCAATAGAGGTGCATTTATTCTATTAAATTTCAGTTCAAATTATTTTAATGTTACAAAAAATCCAGTGAAAAAATCATTTTAATTTGAAGGAATTTAAGGAGATAATCTTATAGGGATCCATAAAAAATACTGTTGTTTGTAAACATTTTTAATGTTCTTTGTAAAATTTCATCCTCACATTATTTTAGTATATGCATTTTTGTCGAATACAGCTCTGGTAGGGATGAAAAAAACATTTATGCTCCTAACTTTCTTCCTACAGAACAGATTAAAAAAATTAAGAGCTATAAAAATACCCTTGACAAAGCTCATCAATTTGCAAAAAACCTCGTGTAGTCTATCGAGAACAGACATACAAACTTGGTCTATTATATAGATTTAAATAAGCATACAATATGTACCAAATTTTCAAGTTAAGTACTGTGCACTAAAGGTATATCTATGATTTTATTTCATTGAAAAATATAAAAAGCAGAGTGAAACCGTGTTACTCCGTTTGAACACTCTCTTTGAACATTTGAGGTTTTTAAAACAGGGTTTTTAATTGTAATGAATAACCACGAAGTTGGTGCTTCAAATATTTATTTTTATTTTTAATAAGTTTTATTCATTTTAACAAATAAGTAACATACAAAATTGTATTTTTGTTCCCGCAAAGCCGAAGCTAATCTGCGGGTTACATTACATTTTTTTTTTAAATTTATAAGTAAGCACATAGTTTAATAATAATAAAAGAATAAAATATATTTATGCACTTAAGTTTCACTTGCTGTTTAATAATTTTTTGACTATTTTTTTAAATGAAATTAGGTTTTTTTCTTTACGATTTTCAGCTGGTATTAAATTGTACAGTTTTGGTACTACACTACCCATTGTTCTGTCACCATAGTAGTTTTTCTGTCGTGGTACCATCAGCTGCTGTGCCGATACTTGTCGGGTCATGATCTGGTAGTTTATTTTGGATTTAAAATTGCAATCGAGGAAATGATCTGTCATTATCTTATACTGACACTGTTCGTTAATTGGCAAAACGTTAACAAAATCAAATAATATTTTATTGTTGTCTTTTGCCTCATTCTTTATTTTTACAGGTACGATGATTTTTAAAATTTGTACCTGTAAGTTCAAGACTCTATCCGTATAAGATTTAAAACTTAATCCCCATATTCTTATATATATAAATTGTATATTAATAAATATTCAGTTTGATTCTTTTCATTTTCGAATCGGTCATGCAAACATTATCATTTGAATCCCCGGTGAGTGGCCCAACCTACTGCTAACTTTGCTGGTAACTCTACCGACTGTTTAATTGTAACAAAGTTTATGGAATATTTGTTGACTTGTGTGTATCTGGTAACAAAATAAATAAAACCAACCCGTTAATACAACAGACCCAGCCCTCAAATATTTTGGTAATCAAATAAACAAAAACAAACGGGAATTTTCAGCTGAATTCATAAATCTCTTTTTTTAATTTTGCTGTCTGAAATTTTAACTAACTAACCATCACGCCATTTCCCCGGAGGGGTAGGCAGAGAGGATAGAACGCCACACCACTCTGTCCTGGCACACTTCCTTTGCTTCCTTCACATTCATACATCTTCTCATGCACGCACGTCGATTATTCCGACTTTTCACATGACCACTTTCAAGAATTTGTTGTACTCGATCATGCCATGTCTTTCTCGGCCTTCCTCGACTTCTACAACCGGACACATTCGCATCATAAATCTTTTTAGCCGTTCTTTCATCATTCATTCGCTCCACATGACGGAACCATCGCAAAAGACCTTTCTTAATTTTGTCGATAATGCTTAACTCAGCCTTGCATTCTGCTCTAATTTCGACATTAGGGCACCTATCATACATTGTTTTTCCGCACATTCGCCTGACGGATCGCATTTCAACAGCATTCAGTCTACTTTCGTCCCTTTTTTTCCAACTCCATGCTTCGCTTCCATACATTAGGGTTGGTACCAGAACTCCATTATGAACTGCTAATTTAGCCTCTTGCGATAGACACTTATTTGCTACGACAGACTTTAAGGCACCATTAACTCTGTTACCGGCACTAACCCTCCTTTCAATATCCTTGTCCATATTTCCATTTCTAGTAAACATACTACCCATCATTGATACGTTTTCGTCGAAATGGACGAAATAGTTTGCTTGAAATAAAGTAACATGAAGCTTCCCATTTCGCTCATTTTCACAAAACCGTAATTATTATTTAACTCAAGCTTTTTCTCGTGCATCTGGGCCTCAGGGCAACCGTTATAATAATCTCAATTTTTCATAAAAATGGTCTATTTTTTTTTATTATTATTCTACACATTTTTAAAAAAAATTATTATGTTTTACCCAAATATTCAATTTAGAAGCCACAGGACCAAAAGCTTTTTTTAAAGTAAAAAGTATCAACAATATTTTGAGTTTGTCCAAATTTTTGTAGACAAGGACTGGATTCAACTCCCTGGGGAGCTGTTTATATTAACATTTTACAACAGAGATTTTTTTTAAATTTTTTTTATTTTTTATTTTTGCACCACAACAGGCCAGGAGGCCAAATTACAGTGGTGAATTACATCACAGAACACCCAGGCTTGAGAAAAATCACATTTAATTTTTGTGTTCTCACCGGGAATCGAACCCGAAACCTTCCGTCTGTGAGTCAAGCGTCTTGACCACTACACCACAGAGGCCGAGGAGATGAAGAACATTTAAGAGAAGGTACCATCTCTGTTGTAAAATGTTAATATAAATAGCTCCCCAGGGAGTTGAATCCAGTCCTTGTCTACAAAAATTTGGACAAATTTAAAATATTGTTGATAAATTACCTGGTCCATGAAGAAGTATAGAAATTGAAAAAATAATATTTTCAGGCGTTGCCTAGTATGTAGGTGAAATAATTCAATTAGATGAATCTCACCCGCATAAATAAAGGTTTCAGCTCTTTAACTTCACAAACATCAACAGATGAAAGAATTGAAGGAATATAGATGTTCAAATATAGGCAGAATGATGAATGTTACACAGTGTGTAAAGTGGCCACTTAAACCAGCCATTGACAGGTCATAAGCCCTGTAGATGCCTGGACTTCCATATTACCTTCTCTTAAATGTTCTTCATCTCTGTTGTAATATGTTAAAGTCAATATAACATAAATCCGTTCAGGAAAAAGGCACCAAGGGACAAGGGACGCCGTACTGGTGGGCCATCAATAACAATATTTTGGATGTATTCAGCGGAGCTTATGGAGCAGTACTGACTTGAGAACAGGTGAAATTGTTGGTCGTCGACATTATATCCTGGAGATGTCTAGTAAGTGATGTCAACACGCTTCACTCAATGACAAACGTGGCAGTTATTATTTTCTTTATTTTCTCTTTTTACTAATTAATTATTATTTTATCTAATGTAATAGATTAGATAAAATGATTACATAACTTTTTTGATTAAAGAAAAAAACATTTCTCACAAAGTGACTATAGTAGGTACAATGTTATGTTTTTATTTTAAATTTTAAATTCGGAGCTCGATTGTTGTGAACTCCTAAATCTCATTAACTTCAAAATACCTAATCGAGTCACTAGAAGTACGGAGTTGTTTGCAACTACGAGTACATACGTGGGTACTAACTATGCACGACACTCTCCGATTCCGCGTTTACATTCCTTAGCCAACAAATTTACTTGTGAAATAGACATTTTTAATACGACAATTATTAATTTTAAAACGTTCTTAAATGCACTGTTTGAAACAAATTATTAATGTCGTAATAAAACTTTCTTTTTCATACAATTCTTTCTCTGTTTTTGATGTGTATTATTATTATCTTATCTCTTTCTGATATTACTTTATCAAATGTTTTTGTGTACCGTATATTATATTATTTTCACATATATACTTACTGTTAACTATTTTTCATTATTTGTTTTTAACAATAATTTGTTGATACCATTTTTTTTATACTTGTAAGTATATGAAAATGTATATATTTTTTTGTTTGAATTCTTTAGAAGTTATTTACAATTTGCTTTTTAATTCAATTACTTTTATTATATCCATATAAATTTATTTTTTTCTTTTTTACTATGTAAAGTTTCACTTTTTATTTTGCATGGCAGTATGCTTCTTATTGTTTCTAAATGTATACAAAAAAGCATTGTTTATCTTTTAAATTTTTACGCACTATGTTTGTACTTAACTGTATATTTTTTGTAAATGCCACTTGGGCGTATTGTAAAATTAAATAAATAAATAAATGTTACTTCAATTTGAATTCCTTAATGTGGTATGATGGATCAGCGATAATGCACCAAGTCATGTCAATCCACTATTAATTTGAAAAAAATGTTCTGAAAGTTCAGTTATTATTTATTAAGCTCTTGAATAAAATGTTGTAAATAGATCAGTGTGCCATTTTTTCAAGTTAGCTTAGTAATGTTTAGTATAAAAATAAAAAGTTATTTCGTTACAAACTTTGAACTTCAATTATCTCAGAAGCAGTAATTTTGACTTAGTCCTTTTTCGCAGAGTACCCACGATGTATCCATCAAAGAGTACTGGCGATAGCGAACATCCCTGTCTTATTTTGATTTTTTTTTGTCATTTGCATATGCAATTACATCAGCTTCATTTTTATATGGAGCAGATATAATTCTCCTGTCTCTGAATTTCCCTCGTGTTTTTTTCATCACCTCAAAGAGCGTTTTACATTCTACTTTGTTAAAAGCTTTTTCTAAATCCTCAAAAGCAACATCCATATTTTGATTTGTTTTTAATATTTTTTCCCATATTATTCACAATGACAGTATGGCCTCTCTAGTTGACAAATCATATTTAGCCATCTTTCAACAGTCATATCTGTCATCTTTAGAAAGACACTAATGGTTGACAAAACAAGATATTTTATCTATATTATTTTATTAACATACAAGCGGGCCCGACAGACATTGTTCTGCCCGAACGTTGGCTTGCCTGCTATTAGCTTGGAAAAAGACTTTTCATTGATAAGTAGGTATCTAGGTACTTGTTAATGGTTGAATTCCAAAACATGAAATAATTAATTTTCAAAAGTAGAATTCTATTTGCATATGTCAAACTCGGCTCTTCTCACCAACAGGGGTGCACATTATTCGTGAATGCGTTTTTTAAAAAACGTATTGAAAGTCAGTTAGTTTTATTTTAGTATTATCAAAACTCAAGTAAAAAGAAATAAGTAGAAATATATTTTTTTTAAATGTAAGGAAAGAATCAGAAAAAGATTCATTAAAATATAATGTTGCTTGTAAACACAAAAAAACAACATCCTTTTTTTTGTATAATATGCATTCTTGTCGAATACAACCCTGGTAGGTCGATGAAAAAAACATTTATGCGTCTTACTTTTTTTTTACATATTCGATTTAAAATTTTAATATCTACGAACACGCGCAACGCAAAGACCTACATTTTGCTGAAAACCGCACGTGAATCGGTTGAGCCGTTTAGAAGGAGTTTAGTGACATCACACGTACAAAAGAATTATATTTATGAAGATGCGGAAATAGGCTTTTACGAAACTTATAATACGAGTATGATCATAATTGGTATTATTATTTTTTTAAAACAATTTTTTTTAAAACATACATTTTTTTTACCCAAGATTTAAAAACAAAAATAAAACCTTAAAATTCTGTAGAAGTTTAAAACAAAAGTATAAAACCAAATGAAACAATAAAATATTTTAAAGGATTAATATTAAAGTAAAGTTTCTTTTTCAAATAATAGTTATGATAAAAATTTAATTATCATTCATCTTCTTTGAAAAAGTTCAAAAGGTTTGTTCTACAGGAACCCCTAAATTCAATATATCCAATATGGAAATAACTATTACTGAGTTCATGGAGTCTGTTATACTTTTACTTCCGGTTATATTATGAGGAGGGAATAAAAAGAAGACATTTAATATTTAGCCATATTTCTGCGGATATTATTTACTAATGTAAATTCCCCTTCCGGAGTTACAAAAACGTTTTTAATATTGTGATTAATTTTTTTCCAGATACGCCAATCGACCAAAGAGTGTCCATATTGCTAAATGGAGAAGAATCTGAATTGTGCTTCATAAATATTGCAAATCCTAAGGTAAGTTTCAAATATTTTTTTCCTAAAATCTGTAGAGCCTTATTTCCATTCCTTCTATGTAGCAGTGGCAAACGGTGATTATGTTTGCAGAGAAGTTACAAAAAATTATCATAAATTTATACCTACACACACAAAATATATTAGTAATATATAAATTGCTGTTTTTTCTGTGGTTCTGTGTGATATATTTCTCATCCATAAAATCAACTCAAATGACGGTTATTATTAACTTTGCCATATATTATATAATGTAGCTATATTCTTTATTGTTTGAATGCATAACTAATACAAATGTTTTTTTTTAATACCACAATGAATTCAGTAGATATAATTAATTATTCCCAAAACGATTGAAAATCAACTGGCCGATTTTTTCTAGAAATTAATTTTACCAAAAACGGCCACGTCGAGTGCCACATATCTTGCAATATGACTGCACGAAAATACCGGTGGTCAACTGTATCATCTCAAATAAAAATAGCCCTTAGGAAACAATGTTCGTAATGCTGTTTTCCAAATCGATAATCTTCAAATAATTTATAATATTTGAGTTTGTCCAAATGTTCGTAGACAAAGGGCACTTAAATCAACAAATGGAAGAACTGAAGAAATATGGATGTTCAAACATAGGCAAAATGGTGAATGTTACAGTGTGTAAAGTGGCCACTTAGACCAGCCAATGACAGGTCATAAGCCCTGTAAATGCCTAGACTTCCATATTCCCTTATTTAAGGTATTCTCTTTTTGTTAATTCAAATAATTTGCGTAATCTGCAAGCTGACTATTGTAGGAAATAACCGAAACTGGATTTAAGAAGTCAAAAAGATAGCATACTTATTTATATGAACAAATAAGCTGGAGTAATCTGCTCGTTTTTTAGCTCACTGCTGGCGCTGGGTGCGTTTTATTGATACTTTTATTTATTTTTTGGAGGAAAATACAAACGTCGGCAATGATTTATAAGAAACAATTTTTTTTTTGTTTTTCTGTAAATGAAGTTACTGTTAAACCTTTTTTTGGATAGTCAAATTTAATGGTAAGCTGCGCATAATCGTTTGTATGGACGATTCGCCCCTGCTATGTAGACCAAATAAATCATAATCACAACAAAAGTAGCAAACTTGCTTCGATTAGCTTTTAAATTTTTTTAAAAATAATTTTTCTGAAAATTGTGTACGTAGTGCCTAAAAAGTAATTCTTCTTATTTCCCTTCTTCAAGGTATTCTAAGGTAAAATCCAGTCTTTTGTCTACAAACATTTGTAAAAACTCAAATACTGTAATAAAACCAACTGGTCCAAGAGGAAGTTAAAAAAATTGGAGAATTGTTTTCAGGCGTTGCCTAGTATGTGAAATAATTCAGTCAGATGAATCTACAATATTTTGAGTTTGTCCAAATTTTTGTAGACAAGGACTGGATTCAACTCCCTGGGGAGCTGTTTATATTAACATATTACAACAGAGATGAAGAACATTTAAGAAAAGGTAATATAGAAGTCTAGGCATCTACAGGGCTTATGACCTGTCAATGGCTGGTTTAAGTGGCCACTTTACACACGGTGTAACATTCACCATTCTGCCTATATTTGAACATCTATATTCCTTCAATTCTTTCATCTGTTGATGTTTGTGAAGTTAAAGAGCTGAAACCTTTATTTATGCAGGTGAGATTCATCTAATTGAATTATTTCACCTACATACTAGGCAACGCCTGAAAATGTTATTTTTTCAATTTGTATACTTCTTCATGGACCAGATAATTTATCAACAATATTTTGAGTTTGTCCAAATTTTTGTAGACATGGACTGGATTCAACTCCCTGGGGAGCTGTTTATATTAACATATTACAACAGAGATGAAGAACATCTCTTCACAACAATAAAGATTTCAGATCTTTAACTTCACTCAAATAACCAAATAAAATAATTGAAGAAATATGGATGTTCAAACATAGGCAAAATGGTGAATGTTACACAGTTGTAAAGTGGCCACTTAAACCAGCCAATGACAGTTCACAAGCCATGTAAATGCTTAGACTTCCATATTCCCTTCTTTATGGTATTCTACACCCCTGTTGTAATTTGTTAATCTTTTAAGAGTTATTAAAAAATCTCCTTCATTTCTAATTTACTCATATCGATCCAAATATTTGGAAATCTAGATTACTTGAGTTCACATTAACAGAGTTTTACTCTATTTTGATACTTATAATCTCAAAGTATTAATCTTCAAGAAACAAACTTCTTTGATAAAAGTTACCAAGAAAAACTCATTATTTTGACAAAGGACATACATTTCATCTTAAAATTAAATTCTGAAAAGCTTTACCTACAGACCAGATCAGACCATAAAAAACGGATCCAAATCCGTTTTTTTAATGAATTAATTTTTTGCCGCAACTTAATAAGATTATTGTGTACATGTTTGTGATACTGTATAATTATTAGTAGTTAACATATTAAAGATTTAATTTATTTACGATATTTTGAGGATATCTTAGTGCACGAAGACAAGGCTGGGTTTTTTTACTGACCAGTAGCTCAATCAGAAATAACATGAAATAGAAAACAATGAAATACATGTTAATAGTAAAAATAGTAAACAAAAAATCCCACAAAGGCATGGCCTGTTCGTGGGTACACAAGAAATATTTATGAATTTTTTGCTCCTATAATTAATTGACGGGTCTTATATTTTTGCATAATATAAGAAAGAGAAAAAAAATGTATTCTGTAAAAGATTAGGAGGTCCTCTTTTATTTTTTTAGTAATTAAAAAAGAAAAAAGAAAAAAACAAAAGTATTCCTTATTATTAAAGGGCAACAAAATATATCATAGGAAAAAAGTTTTATCTTTGGTTTGAATCCAAGATAGTGCGTGTTTTTTTAAAGATAAACAATTATGGACAGACTAAATCATGATCTTAATAATGTATCACTGTGGCTAAAAATTAACAAATTAAATTAAATGTTAACAAAACTAAATATATGAATATAAGAAACAAAAGAATAGAAATTACACCATCAATTGTAATAGAAAATAAAAAATTTAATGAAGTAACTGAAATTAAATATTTAGGTGTAATGTTGGATTCAAAACTTACATTTCACCAAAACGCTAAGATGGTAATAAATAAGATTGCAAAAAAAATATCAATTTTGGGAAGGATCAGATGATTTATCGATAAGGACTCTTGCAAAACTATTTACAAAGCAATTATTGAACCACACGTTAACTACTGTAGTAGCATTTTATTTTTATCAAACAAAGAAAACATAGATAAACTAACTGTATTACAAAATAAAGCCTTTAGAATCATTTTGAAAAAAAACAGATACACGAGGGTAAAGTCGATGGTAAATGAAATGAAATTATTAACATATAAACAAAGAATATTTTACAATACAATGATATTTGTTCATAAAATTATAAACTCTAATAAAAAAACAGAATTTTGGAAAAAAATTGATCGGAACCAGCATGAACACGATCACAATACTAGAGAAAAGAACAAAATTAGACTTCCATTTAGGAAAAAGGCAAAGTCACAAAATTCAATTTTATTTTAAGAAATCAAAAAGTATTACGAAATGGAAAAAAATATTTATGAAGAAAAAAACATATCAAAATTTAAAATAATGGTCAAGACATTTGTGATAAACATATTATAAATTAAATATATTTGCAATGTTATTATTAGAACACACATAACAATATGTATGATATGTGTGCCCTACTTTAAGATTTAAATAAATAAATAAATTAATTTTGGGCATAACGAAACAGGTATGATCGGTAATAATTTAAAAAAATTGGGCCTATAAAATATGCATATCTGTGCAAGCCTCGTTTTACAATGTGGTATTTCTAGCACACGATTCTTTCTTAGACTTGATCCATTTGAATTACTAGTAAATAAATTTTAATATATGTTTAAACATTTGAAAACAATATATTTATCTTTTTTCCAAAAGATTTGCTTCTTGGATTTAGACAGTTGGATTAATTGGATTGGATTAAACAAATAAAGCTTTCACTTAAACTATTAAGTTTTTCGAGTAACGATTTTTTTTTGTAATTCTTTTTTGTAATATTCTCGTTGCGGCATGGAATTATAAATTTATGCAAAAACTCAATTATTTTCTGAAGCTCGGCAGAGAAAAGTTTTTAGAAATGTTTCTTTATAATTAATTGTATTTCCCCTGGTGCAGATTCGCTCAACTTTAATTAAACGCCTGAAATAATATAATTACTACTGTAATAACAGTAAAAAATAATAGCCCCTAGTTGTGCCAGTTAAAAGTAGAATTCTTGTGCTTATGCCCTAGCCTTACGTTATTATTTTTTATTAATTAATTTAGGCTAGTAAAAAAAGGGTTTCAAAGGAAAATCGCCTCAAGGTTGTCACTTTTTGAGATTTTTGTTAACAACATCAACAACAAAAAAGATGAGCTTCGAAGCTCTATATTTCAGTAAGTACAAGGTTTAGAAAAACATTTTATACATGTAAATTGTAGGAAATTTTTCATACCAAAAAAAATTGAAATATTTTCTGTACAACGCACGAGTAAAGAGTTGTTCGGAAAAAAATCTTAAAAATTACATTGTGTTCATACTGACGCGCGCAACATGCTTGATAGGAACATACATATTTTATACATATCATACATATTTTCGCATGTGCATATATATTGTGCATGAATGTGTGCATATATGTGTATATGTATGTATATGTGTGTATATATGTATGTATGTGTATATGTTTGTACGAAGTATGTATGCTTTATATTTATGTATTTAATTGTATTTTTACATTTAATGTAAACTTAATTTTTTTTTCTTTCTTCTCTTTTGGGCTATAACTGTTTTTTTTTTTTATTTCTTCAATATTGTTTTTTATTTATAGGAAACATATTCGTAAACCATATTTGCCGCAACAAATCGGTTTCTTAGAACAGGCATTTGCCCATATAGGAACCGATTGCAACATTAGGCGTATTAATATTTCTGGCTTGCCGACCCTTCATATACTGAGCCTACTCCTAGTACTAGCAGAATTTGCCAGAGTGTTTTTTGTGCCATTTTGTAACATTGTATGTATAAACTAATAAATGAATAAAAATAAAAAAATAATAAAAATGAATACCAGGTGCGTGCGGTGGGGTTTTTGATTGGGGAAGCAATTAATTTACAAGTAAATAGTATATAAACATTTTCACTGCCCTTGAGAAATTAAAGACAAACTAAATACTATATTATATGATTAGAAATAGTAACAATAATTTTACATGTCTAGTAATAAATTGTAATAACAAATCAACCAACTTCACCATAATATATACTATAATAAGTAACTGCGAAGTATTTTGTGGCATTATATTTTATTTGACAAAAATACAGTGAAACTAAAATATATATTATCTTGTTAAAAAACCTTAACGAAAAAGAATTGGTCATTATTTGAACCGGAAAAATCAACATATGCAGTAGATTATAAAACTTTTTTCTTATAACAAATCAATAATATATTGATTTAATGTTTAAATTGTATTCTATATTTTATTTGGTATTCCTAATCCACCATAAAATAATAATTATAATCTCATGTTCAGCGCCAAAATACCAAAATTGCATCTGTGCTGCGCGGCGTTGCGTTCGCATCACATGTAAAATAATGTATTGGTATGTTTCGATTGCTTCCGTTGCCCAGTGAGAATTTAAGTCTGCGCCTGCGCGCGGACTGCGCTTTCAGTACGGCGCTGAACGGAATTTCGAATACGCTTTCATCGCAATCGTTCTTTAAATCGATACCCAGCCAGTAGCAAGTAGTACGCGCATGACAGCGCTGGTAAATGGACGCGCTAGGAGGTTATGTTTCTTTTTTATATTTTTTTTTACAAAGCAATATTAAAATTCCTCCGCAATTTATCGCGACTATTAATACAATTATTATTACATTATTTGTTTGTAGTAATCTCAATTTTAGGTATTATGACTGATAATTAATATATTAAACATGCTACTCTATAAACATTATTTGTCTAAATTTAGGAGAACCGATGGTTTTATGCGTTCTATGAACGGACTGCGTATGATATATCCAATATATCAGCAGGTATTCTTCAAAAATGGTAATAAATTTAAAGTTTTTAAAATACTCAATTTCGAATATAGTACAGTTCTTCACGGTTCTGCTTCAATATAGAAACTTCAGAACCTCTGAATCGGGTTATGGTCCCGAGGCTAGTGTTGCAGACCAACGGTTTAGAGTTCCGAGGTTCGAACTCCACTCTTCCCAACTTGATTTCAATTTTCTCATAGTGAGTTATTTACAATTTTTTTTATAAAAAAAAAAACCTAAAAGTCACATTCAATATAATTTAACAAAAGTGAACATAACCAATTTTAAAGATGACCTACTGATATCCGAAATCGAAAACAGTATGACCTTTGGCAAGGTAAAATGTACTTGACCACTGGACTAATTACAACTGTACATAATATGTATATAAGTCACATATTCCCATAACCCGCTACTTCCTTATGGCCGCTATGGGAAGATAGCGGACGTTCGAATTAGACGATTCATATATTAAATACAACAAGCAGGTAACAGGTAGCAAACAGCATGCTGGATAATTCCCTTCGAGCCTCATTTGATCGGTCCTCCAACCCTCGGTTAATAAGGATTTCAAATATTTAGAAATTTCTTCTCCTGGGGTTAACAATATATATTTTGTTGTTCGGGGCGATTGAAAAGACAAATTGTCTATAACAGTTTTTGGGGCCATACCGAAAAATAATTTTTTTTTAAATAATATTTTAAATATTTTGAATTTCAAAAATTAAGGTTTATTTATTTATTCATTCAAAATTACACTACATTAAATATTAATGAACTTATTAAGGCTTTTTAGGCTATGCCCGTGTCAAGCCATAATAATTATAATCTGTCATTGGCTGGTTTAAGTGGCCACTTAACACAGTGTGTAACATTCACCATTCTACCTATGTTTGAACATCCACCTGGTTCAGCCGGATGAATCTCACTCACATGATAAAGGTTTCGGCTCTTTTACTTCACAAAAATCAACAGATTGATGGAAGAGTTAAGGAAATGTGGATGTTCAAACAAAGGTAGAATGGTGAATGTTCCACAGTGTGTAAAATGGCCACTTAAACCACCCAATCACAGGTCATAGGCCCTGTGAATGCGAAGACTTTTACCTTCCCTTCTCAAAAATGTTTTCCCTCTCTGTTGCAACAAATTTAATTAGATTAACAAATTACAACAGGGATGGAGAATACCTTAAATACATAATAATTGAAGAAATATGGATGTTCAAACATAGGAAAAATGGTGAATGTTAAACAGTGTGTAAAGTGGCCACTTCAACCAGCCAATGACAGGCCATAAGCCCTGTAAATGCCTTGACTTCCATATTCCCTTATTTAGGTATTCTCCATCCCTGTTGTAATTTGTTAATCTTAATGACCCCCGAGGGGGTGAAATCCAGTCTTTTGTCTATGAACATTTGGACAGACTTAAATATTGTAAATTTAATTAGATTAAATTATAATGACATGCGATGCAATAGAATAACAATCTAGAAAAAAGGGTATAAGTAATGAATAAAAAAATTCCAAAGAACACAATGCAAAGAAGATAATCAAAAATAATTTTTAAAATATGAAATTATACAAATTAAGATTCACACGTAATTAAATATACAAAATAATGGTATCATTAAAATTAACAAAATTATTGTAAAATATAGTAGTATTAAAAAAAAACAAAATAAAAGTATCATTGAAATCATCAAAAAAATAATTTATACATAAAAACATAATTGAGATGTGTTTTCTAGAAACTCACTCGTCAATTAAAAACGTATTTATAACATTTTTTAGTTCGTGTACCTGCACACAAATCTGGATTTTCTCCCAAGACGGGAGTAGGTATATATTTTTATTTATATCCCTACAGCTACAGAGATGAGGTAGAATTTTTTTCAAATTCAAGATTCAGGATTATGGATATTCGAGCGTTTACAGGCCTTATGACCTGTCATTGGCTGGGTTAAGTGGCCACTTTATGTAGGTACTACAACATTTCCCATTACGCTTATTTAGCGAATATCCACACCAGGTAACATTTTTGGTTTTTGTATATATGCTACGAATCAAGAACCCATCCACAAGCGAGTTGGAAGCGCCATCTATGCATTGATATTGAAGTTAAGTATTTGGTAAAGTAAGTTACTGGTAAAAATATAAGTAAAAATAAATTGCAGAGTCATCTGCAGGCGTTTACTAGTACTTAATTTAACTCGGCTGATGAGTCTTAACTACATTAAATAAAGTAATCTGCGTACTTTAAACTTTTATGTAAAGTATAAACGTATTTAAAAAACAATATTATAAAAAAAAAATTGAAAAACATTCACAGGCAAAAACAGGCATTCTTTTTGCAAACGTCAAACTCCGGTTTTCTCACCAACAAAGGGGTGTACTTTTATAGGAATACGATTTAAATTAATGTTTTGAATTTAATGTTATTTTAGTATTACCAAAAATCCAATAAAAATAAATAAATGGGTAGAAATTGTAAGAAATTTAAGGAAAGAATCTGATTGACATCCACAAAAAACAAATGTTGTTTGTAAACATACTTTTTTTATACACAAAAAAATGACATCTAGCCATTTTTTTGCAAATGCATTCTCCTCGAATGCAACCCTGGTAGATCGATGAATAAAACATTTATGCTCCTAACTTCTTTTTTACATATTCGATTGAAAATTTTAATATCTACGAACACGCACAGTGCAAAGATCTATATTTTTCTGAAAACCACACGTAAATCAAGTAGCCGTTTAGAAGGAGTACGGTGACATCACACGTACAGAGGAATTATATATATATAAAGATAATTTCAATAATATACTTCATAAATAATTAATATAATTTTAGCATTTATTTTATTAATTCTGAGCAATTAAATCAATTCCTGGTTGCCTTTATGCGAAGTAAATATCCTAGGTATGTATTTAGTAGGTACCTACGTTGGTTTACAATCTATGGGAAAATTTGGGTGGGTACTCAAGGAGCATTCATCCCTTTTGCGAATCTTGCGTGAAAGGGCGCAAACGTACATATTTATACGTAAATACCCAACCCAGTTCCTTCTATGTATATTAAACACTCAGCCACTCTGTGAGACAACTGGCAATTCTAAAGATGTGTTTACCGTCGCGGTTAATTACCGATTTCAATTTAATTCTGTATATAAGGAAAATGTTATTATTTCAAAAAAATCTGAATGAGAAACTCAGCAGATTTTTCAATATTTTTATTTTTTAAATTACTATCAAACTAAGAATTTTTTTTAAATAGATAAATTATATATCGTATTATCAGCTCTTTTTGTCGGCCTCGTGGTGTAATGGTCAGCGCGTTTGCCTACCATGCAAGAGGTCTCGGGTGCGATCCGTGACATGATTGACATGAAATATTTATTTAAAGTGTATTTTTACACTGGAATATTTCATAGTCCCTGAACTGGTACCTAAAGTGTAAGACTGATCATCTTATCTTCATGTAACAAAATTGATCAAGATTTACGGCGATTGGTGTACTAGTGCAGTGCCCTATGCACCATTGGGTTTAGAAAGGGAATGATGATGATTATTAGCTCGATGGTTTTTTAGTTTTATTTTATTAATTTTTAATTTATTTAAACTTTCACATTGTCTGTATTTTTTTTATACAGAATAATGTTCCCTCCAGTGAGGAAACATTATTCTGTAAAAAAACTGGGTGTCTCGTGCTGACGGAAACATTTGACAAAATGTGAAACATGCCTTAAATTAGTTGTTTAACAAAGTTAACAAAACAATAATTTTTAAAAAACGTAATTAATCTAATTAACCTAATTATCATAAACTAAAATAATCATAAAAAACACAACCAATTTATATAGACCAAATTTCATAACAGTACACACATTTTACCTATTTGGCTTGATGCACTAATCGATCTGTGCGCAACCCACCTCCACTATCCATTTCTTAATAGCAATTTTATATTGTGAGTACTTACTAATTGTCCTTATGGGTAATGGAAGTAGATTGTACACTTTAACCGAGTAGTAGGCCAATCCTCTTTGACCGAAGGTTGTATATATATTTTTTTTTGCAGCATCAGGGTGGAGTATCTATTAACTCTTGTATTCGTGGAAGGAGTTATGGAAGGTAGATAATAATGTTTGTTTGCGTACAGTAACAGAGCTTTTACATAAAGTTGATTTATAGATTTTACATTAAGATTTTCGAATATACCGAGGGAGCTAGTTCTGATTGG
The DNA here is from genome assembly GCF_059751315.1 of Micrasema longulum. Classification (NCBI taxonomy): domain Eukaryota; kingdom Metazoa; phylum Arthropoda; class Insecta; order Trichoptera; family Brachycentridae; genus Micrasema; species Micrasema longulum. Next base: position 157,235 of record NW_028277962.1, read on the forward strand.
GATTCTTAAGATAATTTTCATTAAAGCTCTTTGTGCAATTATGATTTGTTTGATCTGTATTATATTATGTACTATGTAGGTACAAACATACAATTTTTTTTACAACTTACCTGTAAATAAAATCACCGTTCGCCACTGGTACATACGTCCTGTTGTATTGCTGTAAGCTGTAGTTTACTTTGTAGTCTATAATCATAGAAGAGTGTTTGTCCGTATGGATGACTCTATTTACCGGTGGCTTAATCTTACTCTAAAGTTTCTACGGCAACTTATTGACAAGTTAAATAATGCAGGTAAGGAATTCAGGCTCAAAATGAATGCTCTTAAAACCAAAGCTATGGTGGCCAGCAAACTGAAAGGCAGTAACAGCTATCTCACAATAGATGGTAGTGAGATAGAACAGATTACCCATTTTAAATATTTAGGATGTTGGCTAAATGATGAGTAGAATCCGGATTCTGAAATAAAGATCAGAATTGAAATTGCTACATCAACCTTCTATAAAATGCAGAAACTCCTGTGCAACCGAGATTTGAGACTAAGCACAAGATGGAGAGCAATAACAGCTTATGTATTGCCAGTGTTGCTATTTAGAGTGGAAAGTTGGACTCTTAAAGTTTCGACGATAAGCAAAATTGAGGCCTTCGAACTTTGGTTGCGCAGAAGAATGCTTCTAATCTCATGGATTGATCATGTCTCCAATGCAGCGGTTTAAAGCATTATGCACAAAGAGAAGGAGTTACTGACCACTGTCAAAAGAAGAAAAGCCTCATGCTTTAGTCACATATTCCGCATGTATGAAAAGTATGCCGTTTTTCAACTTATTATGGAAGGAAAGATAGAGGGTGAGCGGGGTATGGGACGGAAAAGAGCATCATGGCTCAGAAATTTCAGACAGTAATTCAGTGTGCCGGATGCAGTAGCGCTGATTAGACTGGCCCAGGACCGTGATGAATTATAACGATGGTTGCCGACCCACGGTAGGAGCGGCAAAAAAAGAAGAAGAAGAAAGTTTTACCGCATATGTGGATAGCCGTCACCATATAAGAATCCTTACGCCAACACATCTTTAACACTGCCGCCACTGTGTGCGGGTAGGCATTCTTGTCTGGCGACGACATTACCTTTTACAATTTTTTTTCCTTCGGATTTCGACTTAAAATGTATTATTAATCTTTTAAAAGCATTGCGTACTATTTAGTAATAATTATTCTGAGAAAGGGGCAATTATTTAAATCCAAAACTTAAGTGACGTCTCCCAGTAACACTTTCTTAAAAGGTCCTTCAGACGAATAATATTAAATTCAACAGCTATTATACAAAGGTTGGTTCATAGGTCTTGACCGGGATAACGGCAAGTAAATAGGTTGATGCTAAGTTCTTGTCTTGAATAGGGTGATTCTAGGAAAATAATGGATGTGTGAACAAGAGGTGGTAAAAAAATTGTAACTGCTGTTTTAAAACAGTTACCCTTCCAAAACACCTAAACATAAATTAAATCGTTTAAAAAAAAAACAAATACTAAATCACCAAGCGCAGAAGTATATAAAAAACTAGCGGACCCGACAGACGTTGTCCTGCCTGAACGTTGGCTAGCCTGCCTGGTTGCCTGCCTGGTTGCCTGCCTGGTTGCCTGCCTGGTTCCGAAATAGTTTTTAAGATATTCGAACTTTCCACCTACTGGTTCCAATTGTGAATCTATGATTGAATTCCAAAAGTAAAAAATATTAACATTCAAATATTCAATTTAAGTAGGTACTTAGGTACTTGTTTATGGTTGAATTCCACAACATAAAAGAAATATTTTTCTAATATGGCATTCTTTTTCCAAACGTCAAACTCCGGTTGTCTCACCAAAAAACGGGTGTACTTATGTAGCAATACGAATTTTAAAAATGTATTGAATTTAATATTATTTTAGTGTTGCCAAAAATCCAATAAAAATAAATAAATGGGTAGAAGTTATAAGGAATTTAAGGAAAGAATCTCATTAAGATCAACAAAAAACAAATGCTGTTTGTAAACATTCAAAAACAAACTTTTTTATACACAAAAAAAAAACATCTTTCCATTTTTTTGCAAATGCATTCTACTCGAATGCAACCCTGGTAGATCGATGAATAAAACATTTATCCTCCGAACTTTTTTTTACACATTGATTAAATATTGTAATGTCTACGAACACGCACAGCGCAAAGATCTATATTTCTCTGAAAACCGCACGTTAATCGGTTAAGCCGTTTAGGAGGGTGCGGTGATATCACACGTACAGAAGAATTATATTTATAAAGATATATATTTCGGTTAGCGCAAAAAATTAAACGCCCCGCCGCACTCCATGGCCACGCTTCGCCTTTACGTAAAATATGTATCTATAATACCTACCAACTCGTATTGTAATCTCCCAAACATTGACAATTTCTTGTTTGTACAATATTGATATTTTCACGTGGGTAATTTACTATGAATTTTAAATTAATAATTAAGTATATTTAATACGCATATACCTATTTCGAATGAGAACATAGGGATAAATGAAATAACATGTTGCGAATTTAAATGTCTCTATTTGCATTTAATAAAAGTTTTATTTTAAAAAAATATTAATTTTATTTAATAAAATAAGGTTCCCATAAAAAACATTAATAATATTAGTAATTTTTTGTATCTTAACTATCAAAAATTGTTCAACGGAAAAAACTTTCATTTATATTTTTTATTTTTTATTCATAACATAATATTTAATGCGATAAAAGTAATAGGAAGCCAAAAAAAATATATTTACGTACTTAAATTGAGATTGGGTGGGGAGGGGTCATAGGCCCTGTAAATGTCTAGACTTTCATATTCCCCTTTTTAAAATGTTTCTCCACCCTTGTTGTAATTTTACTAAATGTTTTTGAGTATTTGTATATAACCACTTGTCGACCTTTTTGTGCCTACCGCTTTCGAGACGTACCCATTTTGTCGTCAGGACACCAATTAAACCAGCATGCTTTACCGACACCAATTAAACCAAAATATTTAATCGGTGTTCTGACGAAGAGATGGATACGTCTTAAAACCAGTAGACATAAAAAAGTCGGTAAGTGGTTATATACATTTTTTTTGTATCCAAAAAAAGTTGCCACTTAAACTAGCCAATGACAGATCATAATCCCTGTAAATGCCTAGACTTCCATATTACCTTCTCTAAAATGTTCTTTATCTCTGTTGTAGTTTGTTTATCTTAATGACTCCCTAGGGGGTAAAATCAAGTCTTTTGTCTACAAACATTTGGACAAATTCAAAATATTGTGAATAGGTTTGCTTAAGTTGGACCGTTACAGAATTGCCAGTGGACGAATGACGGTGGATATGGTTTTGCCTGATCGGACATGATTATCCTGGTCAACTAAGAATCTAATAAACTAACATAATCTTTTACCGGAAATATTAAGCAAATTAAACTGATAGTGACATTTAATTTATTATTTACGTGCAGTTTGCACTGACGGTGATAAAAGCAGTAAATGTTAATTATAAATAATGCGAATATTTTTTAAACAGATAAAATATTTTTTTAAATCAGTGAAAAGGGTAATTTAATGTTCATTAATGTTCAAATGATATTTTTGCAAATCTGAAAAGAGTCCACAAGACCTCTAGATCGGATCCGGGTAAGTGGAGGGGATATTAAATATGACCGAGATCCGCTGCTTTTGGTCAAGTAATGCAGTGCCCTATGCACCATCAGGTACTGATAAGGCTATGTCGATGGCAAAATTACCGTATAAAGAATATTCATGAAGACAAATGCTGAAAAACTGAACGATACTGAAATGACAGGCTTTCTGAAATTCTCCCTTGGGGTCTGTACATTATAAAGTACATTTATAAAACGCCTAGATTGATCAAACGCTGAGAATTTCCGCCTTAAGTCGCATTACAATGAAATCTGAAGTCATGAAATATTTTTTTGAATATTATTAATAAATTGGCCGTTAAAAGCTAAAAGTTTGGTTCTGCATTGTGCGGATTTAAAAAGATGTCTGGAAGATGTTACGAAAGCGAAGAAACGGGTTACTTGATGTTTTTAATTTGTGAATTTTAGTTTCACTTGTTCGGGAAACGTATATTTTCTGCACAAAATTTTCGATTTAGTAAAAATGATTTTATACTGGTGTTTCATAAGAAAACGTACTTTATCCTGACCGTGATATAGAGATGTTTGTATTGTAACTCTGGGATCTATTGTTTAAAATAGTACCTTTCCCAGATCGTATCAATTACTCTGTTTGCTTAATCAATCTGGTTTAGAAAGCGTTGGTGTTGTTTGAAGTTTTTCTATTTCCTCAAAATACTAAACAAAGAATTTATCTGTGATTATTTTTTATTTGATTCTGATTATTTTTTACCCCAGTGAGGTCACATTATTTTTATTATTAATTATTTATCGTTTCCCATCATTTTTCTCTCCCCCGAAGCCATACAGTTTGGTCGTAGACGAATCTATCTCTCCCGATTATTTCAGATTGTACTTAATATAAACTGCGTTACCGCAAAGTCCCAATTAATCAATACGGAAGGTTTGGTAAGACACATGAACCCAGAAAAACAAAAAATTAATTGAACATATTAATTCTAAGACCGTACTAAAAAATACCTCGGGAAGCGGTGCTGTGACGTTGTGTTACATTCAGCAAAAAGCGAGATATTTTAAAATAAAGATTATGTTTATTGATTAGTTCATATGAGCCATCACATATTGACAACATTATAAACAAATCTATAAAACTTCTCGGTTTCGTCTACGAATTGTCTAAAGACTTCAAAAATACTTTTCTGTTCATTAATTCTTTCCATTTCTTAAAAATTAAATACATACATTTTATACAAAAATATAATAATAATGTATCCCAAACTCTATGAGGCCAAGAGCCCTGTGTTGACTTGGGATATAACATAATGGAAAGTGGAAGTACGTACATACACGTATTTTGTAACTTCAAAAAAAACTTTTTCAAACACTGTAAAATAAAACATTTGTCAGTGTGTAATAAGTTTATGTTCCTTTAATTATGTTTATTTTATTATAATATCAAAATTTTGAATTGGTCAACTATATTATAAAAATCCCTCTCCTCCACTCCTCCACTCTATTTCCTCATCCCTTAACCTTCTTATGCGTTTAACTACTACTGCGTTTATACATCAAAATATTGTCATTAGACATTTAATTAGTAATTTGCTTAGGGGCGAAGATTTTAAGTGGAAATCTCCCAAGGTTTTGGTACTAAGATATTTAGTGGTAATTAGTGTTCATCGGACATCGGAATGTTTAAGGTTAACTGGTAGTATATTGAGTTTTTCTACTGACATTTCTTGGTAGAACTGCATTTAAATTATAATAACAAAAATAGGTACGTATATAGTTTTATTCCACTTTTATTTATAAATTTTTATCAGTGACCGGGTGTTGTCGTGACCCACATCGTCAGACTGGTTAACTGGTAGGTTAGAAACATGACACTGATTATACATATTGAATTCAGGAATATTGTTATAAAACCAACTGCTTTAAAAACAAGTTTAAAAATTGTTTTCAGGCGTTGTAAAATAAGTAAATCATACGAATCTCTCCACCACAATAAATATTTCAGCTCTTCAGATGGGAGAATTGAAGAAATGTGGATGTTCAAACGTAGGCAAAATGGTGAATGTTACACAGTGTGTATAACGGCCACTACCAGCCAGTGACAGGCACAGACATACGCCTTGTAAATGTCCAGACTTCCATATTCCCTTCTCTAAAATTTTCTCTCCACCCCTGTTGTAATTTCTTAAATTCAGAATTGCTATCGAAACATATGTAGGTAAGTCCAGTCCATTCATTTCTTCAACATTTATTTTTCTTTCTACGCACACATGAGAATTTTGCTTATGAGTCCGTAGTAAAAGTTTTCATATAAATCATTCCATAGAGAAATATCACATACTATGAATACCGATAAAAATATATGAAATGAATTTAGAATAAATAATTGAATTTTGAAAATCCATATGGATATTGTAGAGAAATGTATTCATAGATAAATGTAAAAAAGAAATTTTATAAAAATATTTGTTTGGCCTTAGTTGTTGTAATGTCAAAATTCATGATAATGTTCAAAAGAATTTCAATGGCCAGCAACAAAAAAACATGAAACATGACGTATTAGGGGCGTGGCCAATGGATTGACCGTTTTTTTCGGAAATTCAAAATTTCAAATTAAAAGTTTTTTTTATGCTACTAATAATTATCAAAAAAAAAATATTTACTGGGCAGTATTTCGTAGACTTTTATTACTTTGAAAACGTAAAAAAATGTGATATTTCCCTATTGTGCGTGCTTACACGAGCAAAAATTGTTATGTTTCCTTGGTTCACCGACAGGCACTAACACATTTACATTATGAAACATTTGAATCACTGTATTTTTTTTAAACATTTTTTTTTGCACCACAACAGGCCAGGAGGCCTAATTACAGTGGTGAATTACATCACAGAGCACCCAGGCTTGAGAAAAATCACATTTTAATTTTTGTGTTCTCACACGTGCGTGAGTCAAGCGTCTTGACCACCACGGAGGCCGCCACTGTAGGTGTATACAGGGGTATAAAAATTCGTATGAATTATTTCAAAATTGTTTGTAAAAATCGTATAGAAAATACATCGTAATAATGTTAATCAAATTCAGAATTATTGTTCAAAATCACGTTCGATTCTGTATTTGATTTAATATGTGTGTCAAATTCAAATTCGGATAGCGCGTAGCAATGTGCGTCAAAATGTATGTAGATAACAACTGGATTTCACCCCTAAAGTGGGGGATTATTCGTAATATTAATATATAATAACAGACATGTTACAATAATAGTAATAATAAATTTTATTCCAGTAAAATGGCTTCTATTTCAGTAAAAAGTTTTGAGAGTAAGTGCCTGAGAAGAATATTAGGTATAATGTGGTTCGATTTTATAACTAACATTGAATATTGATGTTTTTTGTTGATATTTCTTGATAAAACTACATAGTTAATGATTATAATAAAATTAAAAATAAACTTATCAATGAAACTTCTTGGTTTAGTTTTACTTTTTTATTATTTTGACCAACGAGCGCTTTCGCCTAAGTGGGCATCTTCAAGACTGGTAAATTGTTTACAACATTTACAGTTTTTATACTATTCTTAACATATTTTGGAGATAAGATCAAATAAGTATTTTAACAGGGGACAGAAACATAAATATTTACAACTAGTTTGCTAAACAGTTCATTTTTGGGAGTTTTTCGACCGAAATTGGGTTTAAGCTTTTATTATTTAAAATGTGGGAAAAGAACACACGGCGAAATATAACAGAGTGGGAAATACACATTTTAACAGATAAGGGAAGGGTGTAAAAAATGACATAGATTTTTTGTAAAATAAAAAATAAAAAATGGGTAACATATTTAGTAAAAAATCTCTTTGGTTCAAAATGTACACTATTTTTTAACATGTTAGCACAGTTGTTGTAGGAAAAAATACAAATCTATCAAATAAAAATTCAAAAATAAAAACATACTGCAAAAATCCGTTTTGCACCACCGGGTGTACAAAACGACATACGATATATAATTGGATGGGATGATTATTCAACACTTTAAAAACAGAATTGATAAGTTTTTTTATGAATATTAAATAATTAAAGTATTAAATGCACACTTCACAAACAAAAATCTTGGTTTTTTTATTTAAACCAGCACATTCTGCATGAGCCCAGTTTCCACATTTTATGCATTTTAACCATGTTTCACCTGACTTTGATCTCGTATATAACTCATTACAATAAAAGCATGAGCAGTCATCTTCATCGTCTGTAAGTAGAAAGTCTTCAGTATCTGAATCAATAATCAATTTTTTTACATATCCCTTGTTTACACTTTTCCAGGATATGGTTTTTGGAACCTTTAGCTTTAGCCTCTAATATATTTAGAGTTGTATTCAAATGTCATGTTTTACGCACATAATTAAGAAGCATTATTATTCTTCTAAAGAAAAAAAAGTATTAAGTGGGGAAAACTACATAGTATGTCATTTTACCCTACCAGTACACATGTCGTTTTGCCCCACTACGTGAGTTTTTAAAAACATTATAAAATTTCACATTGCACTTTGTAAATTTTAACAAAATTATAGTTTTTCATGAAGATTAACCATGACACAACATATCCTTTCAGTTTGTGTTGTAGACTAATACAAATAAAATAATGATAATACCTTCGGTGTCCGCGCAACAAAAATATTGTTTTATTTCACAAAGTAACCCGCAACACGTCCTCCTCGGGCGGTCGCCATAGGCGTCCTAAATATTGGTGAGTATTTATGTGTCGTACCAGTGCTCATTCTTGTGCAGGTTCAAACACGACCAAGAGTTTGGTTTCTGAGATATGATTAATATGTCATTTTACCCGCATATGTCATTTTACCCGCATATGTCATTTTGTACACCCTTCCCCAAAAGTTAACACAATACTTGATTTTTGACAGGGAAGTTTACATACACCTATAGATGAATGTTCATTGGGAAGTTTACACGGGAAGTTTACATACCAAGAGATGAATGTTCGTTGGGAAGTTTATATGGGAAATTTACATACCTATAGATGAATGAACATTCATGGGAAGCTTACATACCTATTGATGAATGTTTATTCATGTATAGGTATGTAAACTTCCCTGTCAAAAATCAAGTATTGTGTTAACTTTATCAGTTAAAATGTGTACTTCCCACTCTGTTGTATTTCGCCGTGTGTTTTTTTCCACCCTTTAAATAATAAAAGCTTAATCCTAATTTCGGTCCAAAAACTCCCAAAAATGAACTGTTTAGAAAACTAGTTGTAAACATTTATGCTTCTGTCCGCTGTTAAAATTCTTATTTGATCTTATCTCCAAATACGTTAAGAATAGTATAAAAAATGGTAATGTTGTAAACAATTCATCAGTCTTGAAGATGCCTACTAAAGCTAGGGTTTCCTAGGACAGCGGTGCCCGTATTTTAACGGCCGTAGTAAACGGTGATGCAGTGGACAGCCGTCGTAACGTCGACTAGAGAGTGGTTTCCGAGGTAAACGGTGTTAAATGCTGTTGATAATACCGTTTTCCTAGGAAACCACACTCTAGTCACCGTTACGACGGCTGTCCACTGCATCACCGTTCACTACGGCCGTTAAACTACGGGCACCGCTGTCCTAGGAAACCCTAGCTTAAGGCGAAAGCGCTCGTTGGTCAAAATATTAAAAAGTAAAACTAAACCAAGAAGTTTCATTGATAATTTTATTTACAATTTTATCATAATCATTAACTGACATTGAAGTCCGAGAACGGACGCAACAGCCTCCTGTAACGAGCGTCTTGCAGATGCGGCGGTGTACCTGGCCTAGACACGTGCTGCGCATACCTCCGGAGAACCCAAAACCAATTTTCCTCTACTTTAAACCTGCGGGCTCACGCCGTCCTGGAAGGCCGTCGATGACGATCTTCCGACTTTATTCGGCGGAATTAAGGGGCGCTGGATTGACGTGGGAGGGGGCGAAAATGTTGGCTGGCGATTAGGTCTCCTGGAGACAACTGCTGATGTCAAGTAAAATTCAATATTCCGACTCGTAGATTGAGAAACAATGAAGTACTGTTCATCGATCAGCATAGAAAAAACTATGGCCTAAATTCTCCAATGACCCGCCTTTGTCGTATTGTTAACTCAAGACAGGATCTGGACTTTTTTGGTTTAAGTTTACAACGATTTAAACGAGCACTAAATAAATAGTCCAGATCTTGTCTCGATGTCCCTTATGTTTGTCAATGCTTCTTTCTTTTTTCTTTAAATGTTTTAAACTACTCTTTTATTGTAATATTTAAACCTTATAAATTGTATACATGGACAATGTCCGTTAATAAATAAATAAATAAATAAATAAATAAATGTCCTCAAGCTCCACTTAGGAGCGGATGTGGAAAAGAAGAAGAAGAAGAATAAAATGGTCAAATAGTGCAGAGCCAATTCTATTTTATAAAACGAAACCATATTTAATTTGAATATGACAATATAGATATACAAACAAACAAACAAACAAACTGTCACGCCGTTTCCCCGTAAGGATATGCAGAGATGATAAAACGCCACATCACTCTTTATTTACATACAGATCTCGCTTCCTCTACATTCATACATCTTCTCATGCACGCGCGCCTTGAATTCCGACTTTTGACATGTCTACCTTCAAGTATTTGTTGGATTTGGTCAAGCCAAGTCTTCGACGGTCTTCCTCTATTTCTGCATCCATCAACATTCGCATCGTAAATATTTTTAGCCGTTCTTTCGCTGCTCATTTGCTCTACATGTCCAAACCTATGCTGGCATCATTATATACTCCGGAGCTTCACGTACAAATGAGTTTGCTACCTTCCCGAAAGCTCTTGACAGGGTTTGTTGGCTAAACCCGTGATTATTCGTACTGTTGAGTCGGCTTGAATCTAGGGAAGATTTATAAAAGAAGTAAATATGTCTATACGCATTTAGCAATTAAGATTTCAAAATCGTCAAATAAATTAACGGAAACACAACCAGTTTCGTAACATACCTCATTACGACCCCAGTACTGAATAGCCGCCAGGACTTAGAGTTCTACTGCTATTTTCTCTCCTCGCTCATCTTCTAAATCAGATCTTACCAATGAAATAACATGCCTCATATTGTCTTTAGAAAAACGATATTTCATTTTAAAATCTCTTTCCGAATAATCCTTAAAAGGGTTGGCTCTTTTTAAAAATATTTTCTGAAAAAAATCTGATCAACCATCCATTTTGAATACCGCGAAACCGTCCAATTTCGCCCTGGATGGATATTTGGTACCAAATTTACCGAAATCAAATGGAAATATGTTTTTTAAAGGTTGATAATAGATTAGACTGTTTGGGAAAAATATCCATCCAGGGAAAAATTGGACGGTTTCGCGGTACCGAAAAATATGACTTTTGACAGATCGCGTGCTTATTCCAGCGTTATATCACATTATGTGCCGATATAAGTTTCTATGGTTGTTATCCCAGATTTAAACCGAGTTTAACTCTATGCGAGTTTTATTAGTAATACTTTTTGCTATACCATCATTATTCTACCACTATCTATTCTCAAGCCTAACTTTATGCTCGATTTATAAGTAAAGCCCATAACTTATATGTAACAGTTCTTCAATGTACGCTATAGGAACATTAACTAACTATATGAATTACAAAAATATAAATATTAAAGATCTTATAACTACTAATTACTACTTATACTCAACAAATTACAAAATAATCAAATTTTTAATTTTTTGCTTACACAGACAATGGTAATACAATAATTAATTATTTGAATGGACAACAATCCAACAGCTTTAGTTGTGCTAATTTTCTACCCAAGTGCGGCCGAACGCTATCCGACACATCCCGACCGCAAGTTTCGTCTGAGGCGTAGTTTCATCAAATTTTCGTCTGAAACTTGTTTTACTGGCCGAAACTGACCAAAACCGAAACTTAGGTGTGTCACTAAAAATAATATATATAAAGACGAAGCACAAAAGACAATTTGTGGGTTACGACATTATACAAAAGAGGAGTCAATATGAAATATGAATGGATAGCATGTTTGTGCCTTACAGGAATTCAGGTTTAAATTCCAAACAGGTTCGCGAGCTCCATCCATTATTGAAGTATTGATACACGGAATACGTGGCTGGGTATTTTTTATTTATACTATTCTTTCGACACGAAGATAACTTTGTATTTTCTCTCTCTGGGTCCGTATTCTAATGGGACGTTGAAATTTTGTCTTCAATTTTATCGACAAAGTAAAATTAAGTTTTCTGTATGAAAAACAGATTATGTTTAAATTTTTTTTCTAAACGAGTTCAATAATTATAGGTTGCCAACGAAGATACTTTGAATTCTCATACAAATGTGTCCACGATTAATGACACACACGTGCTAAATAATGTTACACCCGAAATTATTGCGTAACGACTAACGACCGATGAAGCAAGTCATCGTTTTCTATAGAATCCAAAACAACAATTTATGCAACTCTAACAGTATTGCATAGAAAAACAAAAGCATCGTCTTTCAGTATATTAACATCATCCCTACCATGGAGAAACTAACAACAAAAGAACGCGGTTCATAAAGAGACCACAGTGCGCAGTCAACGCCCAGTTCAGTTCAGCATTAGTCAGCTCAGCTAGTCTGAAGACTCAGCTCAACGCAATAACTCAGTTCCAGCGTGTAGTTCAAGTGCAGTCTCTTCAACACCTCATCGCCGTAACACTCTCGAGACACAATTCACTATTTATTCGCCGTGTACTCGTAATAAATACTCATTAACTCTTGTGTGGCTGTGATGTCACACAAGTCGATATAGGACACAAGACTTGATATATCTCTCTTATTTTTTTGAGTGATGAATTCGTATTTTTTGTAATCTTCAAATGGACATTTTTACACCCGACTTGGAAAGTAAAATTTGTATAACTATGCTAAATGTTTATTCAAAAAATATGTATCCTTGCTACGCGAAGAATGAATGTCCGCTAATTTAGCAACACATCTATACATATACATTATACAAGAGAGAGCACGAAGATATAAGTCATAACAGGAAAGATAGAGACGCTGTTCTGCGGCGGGTGTCGTCTAAAACAGATTTAGCCTTCAGTTGGTTAATGACAATGATAGGGGGCGCACGCGCGTAACATGAGCGGCGTTTTTGTGATTTTTAATTTATTTGCTATAACGGGTCTAAATATATGTTTATTCGCATAAGTTATGGAAATCGAATTATTTAACAGTATGTTTCCATGTTTTTTATTTTTTTCAAATGTCTGAACTTCAGAATATTCCGTCTTTTACTAGTGGTAACACGATGTTACATCACCGCGCGCAAGGGGATTATTTACCACAGTCTTTTAAGAGTTAAACAGCAACCTCGTGTCTTCTGTCAACCGCTAACTGGGGTAGGAGCTCCATCAACCCTCAACAACCTAATTCTACACAAAGTTACATATTTTTGTACAGAAATATGGATTTTAGTTTATATCGTCTCGAAATGTACCTATGAAGATAGCGTTCATAATCGCGGGCTTGGTCACATAACCGCACAAGCGTTTGGTGCTGTTTCAACATTCTATAGTAAAAATCACCACCATAGTCGTCTGGTTCTGAGAATTACAAATGGTTGATTGTCTAAATTGGTTGATAGATAGATAACAACAGATAGGCAAAACATATTTGAAAAGGAAATATGGAAGTCGAGGCATTTACTTATGACCTGTGATTGGTTAATTTATGTGGCCATTTTATAAACTGCGTATCATTCACTTTTCTTCTTTTGTTTTTTGCCTATATTTTAACATCTATATTCCTTCAACTCTTCCATCCGTTGATTTTTGTGAAGTAAAATAGCTAAAACCTTTATTGGTGCAGGTGAGATTCTGACGGAATTATTTCACCTACATATTAGGTAACGCCTGAAAATACTTTTCAATTTTTATACTTCTTCTTGAACCAGCTGGTTTTATCAACAATATTTTGAGTTTGTCCAAATTTTTGTAGACAAGAACTGGATTAAACCCTCTTGGAAGCAATAAATAATAAATTATTACAACAGAGATGAAGAACATTTTGTAGCATATAGAACTGTTAATAATATGGCAGGTCATAAGCCCAGTAAAACCTTATATATTACCTTCCATTAAAAATGTTCATCGTCTCTGCTGAAATCTATAATTATTGATAAATCCTAAGAGGGTTAAATATTCAATACATATCAATGTCGTATGTATTTAACCGTAGTAAATAAAATAAAATAAATAAAATAAATACATAAAATGGTACAATTTATGAAATAATTAATAGTATGTTGTTTTTTTATCGTACGCTAAAGTTTCTTGTTACGAGTTGAGTTGGTATTGGTTAGGGGTGCTTTTTCTTGTACGACGAGGGTTGGGATGTGCACATTTCATTAACCCGTAAGGGCATGTTCTCACATATATGAATGCATGCAATGGCTGGGCTTTCAGAGGTCTAATGTTGCATTTATTCGTCGTTAAAGTCGTGCGCGACATTCATTGTCAGGAGCAGCATTCTCAAATCTCGCATATGACTGAACACCATTCGACTCAATCTCGAGTGCTCGACATTTTGGAACTTGAGGATCACATGCGACATTTGTTTTTAGTCGTCAAACATTTGTGGAAAACGCTATCTATTATTAAATGGCGATTGTTTTTATTTTATTTTAAATAATTGACCTTATTATCAATATTTAAGGCATTAACTTTGTGGTCAAACATTATGGTCAGATGTTCATTTATTTATTTATTTACAGACATTAATTTATTGCACATTATTTGAGATATAAGTCCCAACTCCATGAAACATTAACATTAACAGAAAACATGAAGTTGCTGTTTAATGCGTATTTGTAACATGGCGAACAGATAATGAATTAAGTTATGTCGCGAGAATGTTACGGCGAAGAGGTGTTGAACTGGCTCCACTGGGACTCACTGATTGACTTGACTTGATTTATTTATTTACATACATCTAGTTTATTACACATTATTTGTGACGTAAGTCCCAACTCCATGGGACTAAAAGTCCTGTGTTGAGATGGGACGAAAAACACATGAGTATATCACCACAAATATAGGATTAGAAACACAAAAAATAATTTATAAAAAACACATATATGGCACATTAATATGGTAAACAGCAAACTCAAACATTCGTAAAATCATCAAGGAGTTTCCCACTCAAATCCCTCCCCCTAAGGAAAATCCAGTCCTTAACTCCTTTCTTGAAAATAGTTTTTGTCCTTGAGAGCTTAATACGCTCTTCCCAAATATGTTAAAATGAATTACAGTTGTATTGTTTTATGATGGTCGTGTATAAATAAATGAATAACTGTATTTTTTCGAATGGTTATTTGGATTTCGTAGAACAATTTCTACAGAGAAAGGCATAGGCGGATGAAAAATACAGTTCTATGTGTGAAATAAAACTGGAACTTGAGATCCTGGGTTCGATTTATGGCAGGGTGGATGTGAAGTATTGATTTCAAAATGTAATTTATTATTAATAAAACATACAAACAAACAACAAACAACACACATTGAATCAGTCCAACATCGCTTGCTTCGAAAAATAGCGTGGATGCTTGGACTAGAGAGAGATAATTATTCTTATGCTGAAATAGAGTCAATGTTAAATATTTCTAGTCTACAAAAACGTAGAACTAATATTGACTCCATATATATGTTCGGCATACTAAATGGTATAATCGATGTTCCATCATTACTGGGACAAGTAAAATTCAATATTCCGACTCATAGATTGAGAAACAATGAAGTACTGTTCATCGATCAGCATAGAACAAACTATGGCCTAAATTCTCCAATGACCCGCCTTTGTCGTATTGTTAACTCAAGACAAGATCTGGACTTTTTTGGTTTAAGTTTACAACGATTTAAACGAGCACTAAATAAATAGTCCAGATCTTGTCTCGATGTCCCTTATGTTTGTCAATGCTTCTTTCTTTTTTTAAAAATGTTTTAAACTATTCTTTTATTGTAATATTTAAACCTTATAAATTGTAAACATGGACAATGTCCGTTAATAAATAAATAAATAAATACAATACATAAAGTACATATTGTACTCCCAAGAGTTATTAAAAAAACTCATTTAAATTGCAATATTTTCTTTTTCCTTGACTGGCATCTAAAGCTTGAGACCGATCACTTTACCTTCACGTATGATAAAAAAACGTTGCATTTGGTTTAATAATCCAGTGCCCTATGAACCTCTGGGTGCGGAAAGTGGGATGGTGATGATGATGATGAGTATGGCTCTTAATATTGTAACTAATTTAAGTATACTCTCAAATGATTGGTATGTTGAATTTGTCGTATATTTTCGTAAAATATTTACTGATATACCAAAAACAAGTCGAGGTAATAATACTATCAAAAATATTTTTTCTCAGCGGTTTGTTTTTAAAAAGGGATATTCTATTTCACTTTTGTTTTTTATATTGTTTTTAATCCAACCCATGTAAAAAATTTAATATTTCACCTAGACGAAGCGTAAGACTGGTCACATTACCTTCATGTAACAAATGATTTAATATTATTAATATTTAAAGCATTAACATTATTAAATGTTATTAAATATTTGTGTTTAACCACTTACCGACGTTTTTATGTCTACCGGTTTCGAGGCGTAACCGTCCCTTCGTCAGGACACCAAATAAAGCAACATGCAAAATCCACTATACACCTTCACCATAGTTGTCGCACAAAAATATAAAACCAACACGACATGCATTTTAATAAGCATAAATGCATTTCGCAATTTCATCACCATCATTCCCTTTCCACCTCTAATGGTACATAGGGCACTCTATTGGTACACCAATCGTGGCGTATTTTGATCATATCATTTTGTAATAAAAAAGTAAGATGATTAGTCTTACGATCCAGGCGCCAGTCCAAGGACAATGAAATATTTTAGTGTAATACATCTTTTTAAATAAATATTTTATGTCAACCATATCGGGAATCAAACTCGAGGCCTCTTGCATGGCTGGCAAACGCACTGACTACTACACACTAGATACTTTGCATAATAACTTTGCATAATGTAATTAGTAGATATTTTTTTTAAATAAAATCCATAACTGATTTGAGTCGACGAATTCAGTTAATTTTATTTTTTTTTAATAAAAACTAAAAAATAAAATAAATTAGTAGATTCAAATTACTGTTTGATTTTAATATAAATATTCGATTGTAAAGTTCTATAAAATAAATGCTAATATATTACAACAGAGATGACGAACATTTTAAAGATGGTAATATAGAAGTCTAGGCATCTACAGAGCTTATGAACTGTCATTGACTGGTTTAAGTGGCCACTTTACACACTGTGTAACATTTACCATTCTGCCCATATTTAAACATCTATATCCCTTCAATTCTTACATCTGTTGATGTTAGTGAAATTAAAGAGCTGTAACTTTTATTGCCTAGATAACCCTGTAGATGCCCAGAATTCTATATTACCTTCTCTAAAATGTTCTTCATCTCCGTTGTAATATGTTAATATTAACAGCTTCCCAGGGAGTTAAATCCAGTCCATGTCTACAAAAATTTGGACAAACCTCAAATATTGTTGATAATTGCTCAGTCAATAAATACACAAGTATATTTAAAAGCAATTACAACGCAAATTAATACCAATTTGGCAATTCTTGACCTAAGTAAGACCCATTGTTTTGCTGCAAAATGAAACTTACTTTATGATTGATAATCTTAGATCAATTTTTCTTTGCACGGGCGGCTTTATAAACGGTGGCGCATTATTACTCTGAGAATCTGACAAAGCAATTAAGATGACCCCTCGACAATAATAATTGTTGAATGGGTGACAAAATATCACACGTTTGCCGCATAAGACCCCCATACATTTTACGAACAAGCTGAAGATATTGCATGGTAACTAAGTTAATTTTGTCGCACTCTACAGACTAAATAAATTGGGCTGAGAAATTTTCTACAAGAGATTAAATTATTTATTATTCCCTATGTACTATGGGAACTGCATTTTGCAAAGTTTACAGGAGGGCAAAAACGAAGCTTGATATTTTTTTAAAGAATTATTATTATTATGGAAAAACTTATATTACGCCATTTTCGTAATTTAACACCTCAAGGACAAAATGATTCTATTGATAAATAAATTTAATTAAAGCTTTTAAATTTGTTATTTAATTTTTTTTAAATGAATTGTGTTCAACTTATTTATTTTAAATGAACTTCATTACTGATGTTTTAAAATAATCATCCGAAATATTTACATATTATATAGGTACATGCAAAATCAAAATCATTATATATATATATATATGTATATATGTGGGTGATTATTCCTATTCTTAGAGGTAAGGGTCAGTGCTATTCAAGCTCCCGACGTCATTGCGACCTGTGTATATCTATTGTGACAGATCCCTTTGAATAATAAGTACTTACATATTTATATATGTATATTGTTTTTTTTGTTACTTTTTTTTTTACATATTTTTAAATTTGGATTTTAGGCCGGAGCATTCTTAACAATCTTAACAATTTTACATCGATCGATAAGGTAGTTGATAGGTTTCCTCATTAAGGTTTTAAAAAACAGATATTTTTTTGATAATCGTTGTTCAATAAGTCCACTTATATTCACTACACACTCTCGCATACATACAATACTCACACACCCATACACTTACACACCCTTACACACCCTTACACACCCTAAATATATATACTCACCCTCGCTAACATGTACAATAATACAACGGACACTATTTTTTTTGTGACTAAAACTAGTACTTTGAGTCAATATTATTATATTATAATAAAAGTTATACTCATAATGTAATTAAAACATATTTAATGTATATATTTCTACCGACATATTGTAACCATTGTATAAATTTCATAGTGTGTTTTGTTTTTATGAGAAAATAAAATAAAATTAAAAATTAATCAGTTTATTTTGTAATGACATGCTACGGATTAATTCAAACGATTTAGAGAACAAGTGGCTTTTAAGTTTTTTTCCGAAACATCACTTCACTCTCACAACCTCGCACCTCTGCTGGGAGAGCATTCCATGCCATAGGGCCTGCGACCGCAAATGCGCGTTCACTGAATTTAGTGCGCTTTTCGCGTCGAGGTATAATTACTTTTTCTCTCGTACTTATCTAAGCGTAAGACGCCTGTCAGCCAGTTCATCTGTAATGTATAGTTTCCTTGAATATTCCGGAGCAGAGTTGTGCAGTGACTTGTACAGAAGCCAACGGAGTTTGTATTCCACCCTCTGTGAAAAGCGTAGGAAGTGTAATTCCCGAAGTAGTGGAGTGATATGACTGAACTTAGAGATTCTGAAAATACTATAAAAGAAGCTATTAAATACCGCAGAACTGCCAAACTTGTGTCTATTGTATGCCAACGATAATTGGACGTAGTTATGCAGAAGCACACAATCCGCAGTTGTGAAGTCCACAATTGAAAAAAAAAACTATTTTGGTATTATCAGATGCCGCAAGGTCAATTCTATGTTATGCTAAAAACAACCAGGTCAATTTTATACAAAAAACTGTAATTATCACCTTCTGAATAGTTTGACCCGTGTGATAAAGGTTTCAGCTCTTTTACTTCACAAAAGTCAACAGATGGAAGAGTTGAGGAAACGTGAATGTTCAAACATGGGCAAAATGGTGAATGTTACACAGTGTGTAAAGTGGCCACTTAAACCAGCCAATGACAGGTCATAAGCCCTGTAAATGCCTAGACTTCCGTATTCCTTTCTCAAAAATGTTTTCCCTTTCTGTTTAATAAATTTAAATATGAATAACTCCCTAGGGAGGAAATCCAGCCAGTCTGCAAGCATTTGGGCATACTCTAACATTGTTGAGTTTTCTACTCACTTAGCATATTATTTAATTTTATATTAATTTTCCACGGACCCCCTGAATGATCCCGGAAACCCCTGGGGGTCTGTAAGGACCACTTTAGAAAGCACTGATATAGATGCTGATGGAAATATAAGGGCTTTAGAAATATTGTTCTCTTAAATAAATTAAAGTGTATGAACACATAAGTTTTTAAATCTTATATAATTTAATTCAATTCAATTCAATAAAAAAACTACTTTTAATACAGAATGCCGCCTCATACATTTAAATTTTGACTGAGGTATCATTCAGTATGAGATCTGGCTGTGTTCTGTAAAATCCATATTTTAGGTGGTGTGGTCATCAAAATTCCTTTAACACGTAATTAGATTATTAATTAAGTTTTTGTAACAAATGAATCAAGTAATTCTTTACAATTCAGTCATCATTTCCTTTCCGCACCGAATGATGCATAGAGCACTGCATTGGTACACCAATTCGTAAGAACGCAAATATTTTTTTTTATCAATTTATTTTTTATTATTTTTATTTAATCATTGTTGACTGTATATTTCTGTAAAATAAACAAACACCTGAATACAACAAATTCACCTTTGGCATTATTCGTGGGCAACAGATGGGTCCGATAGGCCTCTGGTTGAAGAAATAATATTATAGATTTAGGTAGGTAAATGTAACTATATTAATATGCCTAGATAAGTTAGTACGATTTATTTCATTTGAAAGAAATATTTTGATAAAGTTGACGAAAAAAAAGAATAATTTTAGAACTGGGCGTGCGATTATCCCGTAATAAAAACCGAAAATCATCAATTAATTTCAATATATTTTTGATAAGAAGACAAAATGAAATCCCAAAAATTTAATAATTTCTTGTTAAAGGCGGGAAAAAACTTGTAAAATGAAATTCCGGAAACGATGGAAACCGGAAAAGGTTCGTTAATATTGAAGTCTTCTTTTACCGGCGTACCTACCTAAAAAATAACTCATATCCACTTTTTTCTTTTTTATATTGAAAAAAAAAGTGAAAGCATCTTGATGCGGGTTTTTCTTGTGTATGTCTGGATGTATTAATTATTGTGTGACTGTGGTGTAATATGACTCTACATATTATGATGATGAATGAAGTTGTATTTTTGTTATCTTTAAATGGACATTTTCACGCTGGATTTGGAAAGCAAAATTTGTATTAAATTATTTATCCTTGCTATGCGAAGAAGCTATGATAAACGAATGAAAGTGACGCTAATACAACAATAAATCTGTTTAACCGTGTAAGAGAGAGCACGAAGATAACACTTGTAACAAGGATGATTGAGACGCTGTTCTAGCTGGCATTTGTGTGAAAGAGATTTAGTCGGTTTATAATAAAAATAATTATGGATAACTTATATAGCGCCATTTTCGTAATATAATACCTCAAGGGCGCTTTACAAAGTAATTATATAAAGATATCAATTTAATTTTAACTTTTTATTTAAGAAAAATAATGTACTTTTTCATATTACTTTTCCAACACATGCTAAGAATTTTGGCAGTGGGAGTACACACTAGTTAAATTACCGGCGCATTTATGATTTTATTTTGCCATAACAGGCTTATATGATATTAAAAAAACAACAATTAATAAGATTTTTTTATATATATTTGGACCCCTGTATTTAGTAGCCTTACGTGTCATGTACAAGGCTTAGGTACTCGAAAAAAAATCGTTTTTGTTTGTCTTGGAAATGGGATGTTCGATGACTGATTTTAGTTTATTACCTTTATGAGTCTAATCACCATTGTTACAAAGTTCAAGAACAATGGCAATAAGAATTAAGACTGTAAAAAGAATCGGGAATGAATTTTAGAAAATAATTTATATTATCCGGCTCGAAGGACCAAAAAGAAATGTTCGTTCAGCTTATTACATTTTGGGCTTTGTTCATTGCTAACAGAAAGAATTTTGTGGACTGTATAGGAATCGTTTACCCACTTTGAAATTTTCCGTTCGTTTATTTTATGAAACACTTCACTTTTACTTTTACTTGATGAGATGTATGTTTTATGCTGTTTATTGAACACCAGTTTCACTTTGCCGGAAGTATGCTGATGCTGATTTCACTATGTGACTTGCTCTCAGGACGGTAGGACATCAACAGTTTGAATAAGGAAGTATCTAGGTAGGATCTGGTCAGCTACAAACATAAAACATGTAAATTCAGTACCTGACAGAAATGATTATCACAATTTTGTATGAGCTACCCAGCCTTTTCATGACCTGTTTTATTTTCAACATCTTGGTAACATCCAGTTGATTAAATTGCTGTAGTTTACTGATAATTAACCCCAAGCACCCCACCTATGTAACCTCAACCTTTCCTGGCGTAAAATTATCTCACCTCACATTATCTAATCGCGACTAACTAACCGTAACTTACGAACTCAGTCTTAGGCCGCGTTCATCGGAACAGGATATTTTCAATTTCCTTTAATGATCGTGTTTCCTTTTCGAATTAGTTTCAGTTTGGCTTGATACTTAAAATCATGCATTAAAACAAACAAACAAACTATTTACAAAGCAATTATTGAACCACACGTTAACTACTGTAGTAGCATTTTATATTTATCAAACAAAGAAAACATAGATAAACTAACTGTATTACAAAATAAAGCCTTTAGAATCATTTTGAAAAAAAACAGATATACGAGGGTAAAGTCAATGGTAAATGAAATGAAATTATTAACATATAAACAAAGAATATTTTACAATACAATGATATTTGTTCATAAAATTATAAACTCTAATAAAAAAACAGAATTTTGGAAAAAAATTGATCGGAACCAGCATGAACACGATCACAATACTAGAGAAAAGAACAAAATTAGACTTCCATTTAGGAAAAAGGCAAAGTCACAAAATTCGATTTTATTTAAAGCAATTAAAAAGTATTACGAAATGGAAAAAAATATTTATGAAGAAAAAAACATATCAAAATTTAAAATAATGGTCAAGACATATGTGATAAACAATTTATAAATTAAATATATTTGCAATGTTATTATTAGAACACACATAACAATATGTATGATATGTGTGCCCTACTTTAAGATTTAAATAAATAAATAAAAAAAAACATTAATTGTCCCTTTTACATAATATTTAAAGGAACTAAAATCATGGATATGTGAAGAGTGTTAAACGTTCGGGCTTTCCAATTTATACACACGCAAAAACACTTATTAATAGCTAAGTAAAATCGAACCTGTCGGAGGCTTAACCTTAAAATCAATGTATGTTTAGTGAATAACAGTATTTATCGATGTTATTCCTGGCCGATTACCTTCCATTCTCATCCTTATGGTATCTACCTTACATCAAGATAGAAGACATACACAATTAGAAGATTTGGAACAAAACAAACAATATTTTTGACATTAAATAACATTGCATAAAAATTATTGGAATCCTCGCGCGTTGTTGTAAAAAATATCAATCGTTACATAATTTGCAGTGACTTTCATCATCCAGTTCCCAAAATTGAAGAACATCCTCATCGTATCAAAGGTAGTTCCATTTCCGTGTTCCTTTCCTTTCTTCAAATATTTCCAACCTTTTACAATACTTAATCAATACTTTTCGTTAACAATGTACCGCACTTTAAAACTAGACAAGGACATAACAGGAGCGAACCGTGTATATAAGCGATTATGCGCAACTTACCATTATATTTGACTAACCATAATAATGTTTTACTGTAATTTTATTTACAGGAAAACAAATAAATAATGAATATTAATTTTAAATCATCTCCACCGTTTGTTTTTTTTATTCTAATATCCATATTAATATTAATAAAGCGCGCCCAGCGCCTGCGGCGAGCCAAGAAACTAGCCGATTATTCCAGCTTATTTTTTCATACAAATAAATATTCTATATTTTGAATGTCTTAACCTCAGTGCGAGTTTTTTCTCCTAGATTAAACTTGCAGATTACACAAATTATTTGAAGATTCTTGATTTGGAAAACAGTATTTCAAAGAATTTTTCTTAAGGGTTATTTTTATTTGAGATGGTACTTTTGACAAAGGACCATAATTACTTTCATACGTCATAGTGCAGGACATATGTGCTCAACGCCGCCGTTTTTAGCACTATTAATTTCTAGAACAATTCGGCCAGTTTTTCAATGAGTAATGAATAATATATCTAAATAATATAATGTATCCCAAAGTTACGTCGTTTGAGTTGATTTTATGAATGAGAGTTGTTGTACACACAGAACGACGGAAAAATATCAATTTATAGTAAATATTACTTACATTATATTATGTACCTCCTATGTAGGTACAAATATATGATATTTTTTTATAGCTTACCTGTAAATAAAATCACCATTCGCCACTGGGTCATAGACATGTGCTCTTTTTATGACGTCACTGGCGGAGTAATTTCAAAATTATAAAACTTTAACATAATAAAACTATAGCAAAACTATAACATTTGATAGAGTGGACAAGGAGAAGTTGTAGAAGGTTTTATCGGAGTATAGAGTGAATGGTAACCTGACAAAGGCTATTGCGTCACTTAAAACAACAAAGCAGCATGTGTGAAGGTGAACTTCCATACCATCCAAAAAAAATAGATGAGCTTATTGTTTTATTACTGGTCCCCCAAGTACTTCACTTTTTCCTGCCTATGTTAGTAGTCAGCATTACACAGAATTCGCGTTTTTCATCACTGCACTCGGTTTAAATAGGCAAATAATGAGAGATAATGAAATTTAGTAAAATTTTATTTTCTAACGTTTTTATTCTCAATAGCTTGAAACAAAATCATGCCTTAAGCTTCTGTTTATAATGACATTATTTTTCATATTTCCCAAGTGTAAACTTGCCCTCACTGACTCCTAAATTATACGATAGTAATGACTTGTACCTTATCTTAATTAAAGCTTAAAGCAGTAGTAAGTATATAAATATATATATATATATAAACGAGTTACGTCAGCAAGAGGTTGGGAATACAGTACTATAGTATACATTTATGAACATAAGGACTGCAGAACTTAGGTCTTGGGACTAATTTTCATGTAATAATACTTTAGGGATAGCAACTTAGCAGATACTTCTTATGAAGGCAAATATTAACTGTATGAATTAAAGGAGGTAAGAAATAATTCATCTGTTATTTTAAAACAGTTATTTTTCCAACAGCTAAAAAAGGTTAGAAAAAATGAGAAAAATGAAAGAGATAAAAATTCAACAATATTTTAAGTATCTACAAATGCTTGCAGACTGGCTGGAGCTCCTCCCTAGGGAGTTGTTCATATTTAAATTTATTGCAACAGAGACTGAAAACACTTCTGAGAAGGGGATATGGAAGTCTAGGCATTTACAGGGCCTATGACCTGTCATAGACTAAATGTAAATGCATAGACTATATTTCCTTCTCAAAAGTGTTTTTTCTCTCTGTTTCCACAGATAAAAATTGGTCAGGATATTAAATTACCTGTTTTTTAAAAGAACAGTTTAAAAGTCCGGATATGTGAAACTGAGCAGTGTCACAAAACCGTAGCCAACCCCTATGAAAATGACAAAATGTGAAACCATTTCTTAAATAACAGTTTAAAGTTGCGTAAACTGTTTTAACTGATGTGTGTGAAAAAAATGCGCGGCGCCGCTCAAACGACTCAAATCGGTTATTAAAGCAGTTCGATTGAAACGCCATCTCTAGTACGAATATAGAAAATTTGAGAAATGCTTGTCAATTGTATGTAATTTTTTTTTTTTTATATAATTCAATTAGATGAATCTCACCTCCATAAAAAGGTTTCAGCTCTTTAACTTCACAAACATCAACAGATGAAAGAATTGAAGGAATATAGATGTTCAAATATGGGCAGAATGGTGAATGTTACACAGTGTGTAAAGTGGCGACTTAAACCAGCCATTGACAGGTCATAAGCCCTGTAGATGCCTAGTCTTCTATATTACCTTTTCTTAAATGTTCTTTATCTCTGTTGTAATATGTTAATATAAACAGCTCCCCAGGGAGTTGAATCCAGTCCTTGTCTTCAAAAAATTGGACAACCTCAAAATATTGATCATTTAATGAAATTAAAAAAAAGACATGTAAAAAAGAAGGTCCTTTCTAAACACAGGAATATCCAGCTAGTCGGGACCTAAAACAAAAAAACTCTGTACATTTGGAAACTGTAAAATACATAAATAAATAAATATATTTTTTTACACAATAAATTGTTTCAGACTTAACCAAAAAATAATTGATTTCAAATACAAACACTAATAACGATTGTTCCTTCTCGCAATCGTGTGAGTTCAAGCTATATTCTATATACACTCTCCACAGAATGTCCGAGGAATGTGTAATTAAAGCTGAGACATCCCCTGGGATTCCGTAAACTCAATGGGGTTAAATTAGAATGGGTGCCACACTTTATTGTAGTGAAACCACAATGAATTTACTCTGTTATTTACTGTCTACGTACTGCTTGGTAGCGATAGCCATAAACTGTATAACCATGGCCTCGATTTTAATGGGAATATAAAGACGTCATACCTTCACCTTGACGGTATAGTTAAAGATAAATTCCCAGTAGCGATTATAAAGATATCCTACCGACCTCCCACCTTCAAGTTTAGGGTAGGTGCATCGATATGAATTAAGGGGAAACCTACGTCACGGTACACATATCTACACTCTAAAATGATATAGCTTCACTATGACGTCATAGTTGAAGATAAAAGTCTCCCGACCGACTACAAAGGTATACTTCCGATCCCCAACCATCAAGTTTTGATGTTAGTACATCGGTTTATACCGACGGGACTAAAACCCCTCGATACGTTTATCTACGCATTAAAAGTGATAAAAAATTTATTCCACCGAGCAACTTTTCCTTTAATTATGATTTATTAAAAATTTAATCGTTTTGAGGTTGGTATTTTTTTTTTAAAGCCTATTAAAAATATGAGAGAGAAATGAGTCAATTTTGAAGTCGAATTAAATTCCGACATTACTGTAGCTTTAATAAAACGAACGCCTAGGTGTGAAAATAATGTCGCTAGATTATGTCCTATTAACAAATTAGAGTATCTAGGCGTTAGAAAGTTACCACTCTAAAAAAATATTTAGTTTTTATATTTTTTTCCATCTGTTTTACTATCTTTCCGAGTGTATGTATCGAAACGTTAAAGGAACCGGCTTTTTAGTCGATCGGTAGAAACATACAGACGATCGTTAAGCGTACCATCTAGGTGATTTCCAAAAATCATGCAAAATTCACGTTCATACGAGCATTTTTAGCTTGAATTGGGATTTATTGGAGTTTATAATCGCTTTGAAGTGAGCGCTTTTTATTACAGAAGCCTATTTAAAGTATAAATGAGAACTATTTTAAATGTTAATGACGTAAGGAACGCGGACTAATTGTTTGCGGTCATTTCATTGACTTGTTTTGATCATATGATGTCGATTGACAAGTAGGCAGAACATACCGTCTCGATATATGCAGATGAAGATAGCGTTCATAATCGAGGCGCAGTGGTCTCCAAACTCAACAAGGATGTGAGCTACTTTCAGAAATTGAACTTGTCTGGTGAGCTAACTATGCAAATTCTCTCTTTATAGTTTTCCATCATCGGCCCTTATCGTACCATACATATTTTTTTTATTTTTGATGTTTGAATCACTTACTTTGTGGAACATAATTATTTAATATATTAAAATAAAATAAAATCACTTTGTTTTTATGTACCACTTATGTTTTTTTTATAATTGTGGAGAAGATTTTTATACATTAACAATTATTCAAATAAAATTTTAAAGATTTACCGGATGACATAAAACCAGCATTTTACACAACCAATAATATAGGAAGTATACTAAAAAACACTAAACAAAGAACTGATAAATTAGATCGATCAGGCATTTACAAGTTGATGTGCCATGACTGCAAGGCATTTTATATAGGAAAAACATCACGTACTTTTAAAATTAGGGTTAAAGAACATATGAGATGTCTTAAAAACAATATTTTTTCTGAGTTTGCTGAGCATATCCCAACAAATAGTCACTCATTCAACTTTGAAGATGGCACCGAAATTCTACACACAAACAAAAAAGGATATGCACTTGATTATTTTGAAATATTGGAGATTAGAAAGGCTGTAAATAAAAATTTAAATATTATTTATAATCAAATAAATCTCAGTAATAGTCCCATTTTAAATATGTTCCCTCTCCCAAAACCACACACAAACCCCCTCTCTTCTCTACCCCTGTAGCCACGCCCACTCTACCTTCACTGTGAAAATTTTATTTATGTTATGTTAGTTTGTAATTAACCCTGAAGAAGGCATAGTATTGCCGAAACTAGTTGGTTGTCAAATTATAAAAAATAAAAGTGGTACATAAAAACAAAGTGATTTTATTTTATTTTAACAAATTAAATATATTTTTTAAATTAGTTTAAATAAACAAGAACATCAGAATAACAATAGAACATAAAATGCGTGGTTTAAATATTTATTTATGATCGAAATAATAATTGAAAATAGGTGTGATTAAAATTTAACATAAAAATAAAAGTAAAAATAAAAATTAAAAATAATTAGTGAAAATAATGTAATTTACTTTCCTCCACATTTTTTTCGATTCTCGGTGAGTACCTTGTCACTCCCATCCGAATGCAATTATCAAGATGTAAATCTGTGAGCCAGTTTCTATATATACTCTTAACAACCTTCATAGTGGAAAACGTTGACAGCAACCTTTTAAGCATTTCGTTGAAATTTAGCACATTTTATTTATTTCGGAGTTCAATAATAAAATTAACTAGGCAAATTTGATATTCTACGCGAGCCACCGAGAAAGCCTAGGCGAGCTACCGTGTGGCGATCACTGTGTACACAGAACACAAATCATAGCTGTTCTGCAATAAATCGCTTATTGCTCTGTAAACGCAGAACACAATGATTGAGCCTGAGCCCACCTCTTTCCCGTATACCCACGATATATGTACATTACAAAATGGAATATCTTAATTCATCCAAATAGAAATAATGACAAAAAAACTTTATATTGTATATTTCAAAATAACACATAATTATGTTGAAAAAGTAAGAGAATCAGAGACGTGAAAAGTGTCAATGTCCAAAGTAATATTGTTCAACATAGAGATAGCTCTTCCAACAGGCAAAACCATTGGCATTGGCGTCAACTGATGAACAACATGTCAAGAAAATCAAAGATTCGGTCGAAAGAATCGCTGCGCGCTTCTGCTTTATCAATTGTTTCGAGGATTGGAAAAAACGTTGGCATAAGTGTATTGCATCAGGAGGTGAGTACTTGAAGGCGATGAAATAGATTTAGAAGAATAAATAAAGATTTTAAAAGTTAGAAACAAGTTCACGTTATTTTTTTATCACAATTTTATATGCTTGAATAATTTCAACGCGTTGTTGCAGCGTCAGATGCTCCATAATCAAATGTTATAGACCACTCTTCACAACTTTACTGTCAAATATGAGCCGACAAATTAATGACAACCAAACCAAAATGGTGGCCAGACGTCATCAGCCGGAACATAAAACGCACACATAATTTACACGCAGAACCATAATCGTCATTCGCCCGGATGCTTAGAACAATATAAAAAAATCAATCGTTGGACTCAAATCAATGTTTGTTTTAATATTAAGATTTCTAAGTAGTTTTGATAAGAAGTTATTAAATTTTATCTGTATGATATAATTAAACGACTAGATATCAATTTTATCAGATAAACATGTCGGTATTGTACTAACTCACGCTTTCATTTATGCTTTATCAGTTTAGGGTTTATTGAGATGTACAATGTACATTGTATATTTTGCTCGTATGTAAATGTGTTTGCCTGAGACTTAAAATTTTCAAGAATACGAGCGCTTTATCTTAATTTATCATAATCCAACATAATGTATGCAAAGGAAAACGTTATACATTAATAATATTGTACACAACAAACGTTATTACTTTGTATCCGCCATTTTGAAATTTGAATTAACCATTAACCCTTATTTTGAGCGTAAATCACTAGTTTTTGTTATCTTGTGTAGGTACCTAACTTTTTTTTTCTCATGTAAAACAAAACACATTTTAGAATCAATACAATGGTTTCAATATGTCGCGTCAGGAGAAATGAATATATAAAATATATCGAAATTGCATTGAGGATAACAGGATAATATCAATTTCTTTTCATGTTCTCAACCATGTCACCAGAAAACAAAATCTGCTATTTATTAAATCTTTCAAGAGCAACTATTGTTTTTAGCCACAATGTCCAGAATGTGTAGATTAGCCAATTTGTCATACAACTTGGAATTCTTTGGGATAGATCTTCCGGCTTTCCGCAGATCTCTTCGTCACTAAAACAGTGTGAAATAAAGATGGATTGGCTTCGTTGAGCTCGAAGTCTCACATGTTTATCGTGTTTACGGATATATATAAGGTGGCGCAAAAGTCATCACGCTATCAGAAAATGCCATAACTTTTGCAAATGGCGGCAAATATTAGTTCTGTGTTGACATGTGTGAAGTGAACAGATACAAAATACACGTCAACAAAACATGAATCGCTTTACTCCTCTAAGAACGCGGAAAAAATGTTTACATTTTTTTGCGGAATAATTCGTTGGCGGTGTTGGCGTAGCGTGAATTTAGGCGCTGATTTCCCAGTCGTCCGACACCAACTGAGTAAGCACTACGGCGTTTAGCCGCTCGCCTAGAAGTGTATGAGACGACATGAGATGCTGCCAGGTCTGGCCGGCCCCGGAGCAGCCGTTCTGCTGAGAATATCCCGGCTGTGGCTAAAGATGTCGCAGAAGATCCCAGAGTATCGACCAGACGCGCCACGTAATTGGGCATCAATCGGCGGTCTTTACAGAGAATTTTGGGATTGGATAACATGTGGTTCCAACAGGATGGATCAACGGCGTATACTGCAATTTCCGGGTCGCTTAATCTCTCCTTTTAGTGATTTGCACTGGCTGGCAAGATCACCCGATTTAGCGGATATAGCTATCTGTTATGTTATCCATAGTGTTGAAGTGCTTTATCTGTTTAGTTTTATATTGTTTACTTTTTAGCACGAACACTTCACAAAATTACTATTATGCTCAATGTTTGTTTTTGTAAATTTATTGATAATTTTAAGTTGCCAGAATTTCACTCGTCCATGCATTTTGTAGCTGCAAGACGATTAGTAATCTAGCTTCAATAGGTAATTGTTATCAACGATGAAATATCCAAATTTAGTAAATGGGGTCTAGAATTCCAACCGTCCATGCGCTCAGTAGCTGCAAGACTTGTTGTTATCTAACTTCTTTTTTTATAAATTTGTTTTTTTTTTTTTTTAAATATCACTAAATCTCTAAACTTTTTTGTCAAATAAAAAATGTATATAGGGGCTAGACTTTTTATTGTATATGCGCTCTGTAGCTGCAAGACGTGCTGTAATCTAGCTCCTGTATATCATAATTGGAGACGAGAAACAAGAATCCCAACCGTCCATGCGCTCTGTAGCTGCCAGACGTGGTGGGATATTTATTTACTGTACAGCGCCCTTGAGGTGATATAAGTCTCAGACTCTTGAAGTCCTCAAAGAGAATATCCGTCAAGAATGTGAGAACCTAGCGCCGAAAGTTCTGGAAAGAGTTAAGGAAAATGCCATAAATCGGGCCCGTATGGTTATTAATTCTGGCGGCGGCCCCTTGGCCAATATCATTTTCTCGACTTAATGAAAAAAAAGCTAAGATATCAAATAAACACAATCGAAATTTTGCATTCATAAAAAAAATTACAGTCAAAGAACATCGGCTGACAACTTTTGTGCCACCTTGTACAATATGTATACCATTAATTTATTTTTCTTGCTTGTCTTTGATACATAGTTTTATGTTCATTTTGTTCAGTTTTGTTAAACATATTATATTCCTTCATAAAGCTGCTGGAATCGGCTTTGGCCGTATATATAATAAATAAATAACTCTTTTTGTAACATATTAATATTTATGCTAAGTACTACTTGGCTAAGTGTATCAGTGTTATTATTGAACATGTTAGTGAGGGTGAGTATATATATTCTTTTGGGTATGTTATGTGTGTGCGAGGATAGTACAAATGTGTCCAGTGCCTCGATTACGAACGCTATCTTCATCTGTATATATGGAGACGGTATAATTTACTTCTGTACTATCTGTATCTTACCTCGGTATGTTCTACCTACTGGCTATATCAACATCATATGATCGAAATAAGCCAATGAATGACCGCTAAAAATTAGTCCGCGTTGTGTACGTCTTTAACATTTAAAATAGTTCTCATTTATATTTTAAATAGGATTCTTTGATATAAAGTGCCCACTCCAAAACGACTATAAACTCCAATAAATCCCAATTTAAGCCAAAAATGCTCGCTTGAACCTGATTTTTATATGACTTTTAACCATTGCCAAAACGATATGCTTTTTATCTACTGAGGTAGTACGTAGCGATTACAAAGCCGGCTCTCGATACGTTCTCTCAGAAAGATAGTAAAACAGATTGAAAAAATATAATAACTAAATTTATTTTTTACAGTGGTAACTTTCTAACTATAGGACATAACCTAACAAGACTATTTTTGCACCTAGCAGCTCGTTTCTCATAATCTGACAGTTATGTCGGAATACAATTCGACATTTAAATGTACTTACTTCTCTCTCATATTTTTAAAAGGCTTTTAAAAAAAAGAGGTTTTCTTATTTATTTTTTTTAAATCACACTTCGAAGGATGGAGCACTAAAAATAAAATACTTAAACTCATTAAAATAGCATTATATCATCTCATTAGTTGACCCGAAAAAAAATTGATAATGATCCTTAAGATAAAAATAACTTTATTTAATTTGCTTTCATATAATTTTGAATTATCTATCCTTACCTCTATTTTGTATAAATACATTGAACTCCTTAATAAAGATACCAGTCTCGAAGATGTCGCGAATGCGATGAAACCGGTCACTGGATATTCCAAATTTGTTGATTAAAGTATCACTCGTTATTTCATTTAAATTATTTATTGACAATTCTTGATGGAATTCCATTGTAATGATGTAATAACTTATTTTTACATATAAGTTATTAATTTAAAAAATACTTGGTACACTTCCACTTAGTTATTTTGACCAATAAGCGCTTTCACCCTCTGATGGGCATCTTCAGACTGGTGAATATTATACAGTGTAAGGGTAATTTATATAAAACTAAATATTGTCTTAAGTGAAGGTACATTTAAAAATAAGTTGAAAAAATACAATACGAAATGGTCAAAAAATTAATTAAGCTAATTGGTCAAAATAAATAAGTGGAAGTATACCAAGTATTTTTTAAATTAATAACTTATATGTAAATATAAGTTATTACATCAGTATCACTCTTTGTTAATTTCTATGATAAATTTCAATGAACTTCCATCAAGAATTTTCACTTACAAACTTAAATGTTTTAAAATACTTTAGTTCAACCCCTGTTTTACGGAATTATGTTTTTCGTTATTTCTTTAGGAAGAATATTTTGGTTGTATATATTTATTTAATTTTTACACTATTTGAGAGCATTAAATTAAATTAAATATTGACCAAAAAATATATTACTTTTAAAAATAAATATAATTTCATAAAATAGTCTGAACAAATGAACGAACGATATATTGGATTCAATTTGGTTTTTGTTTAATTATCATAAAGTATTTATTTTCAAAAGATACGAAAATAACCATGACTATTATTCTATGGAGAGGTTTCATGTTGCCTTTTTTTGTTGTTACGCCTGTAGTTTTGGTTCTATCCAATTAAACTTTCAATTTAAAACCCATAATAATCCCACATTCTGGGAAATTTTTACCCTCCATTAATCCTCTAGACGATGAAAAATGGTCCTATTTACATTGTGTATTAAAATCTGAGTGTTGCGAGTTAGTTTGATGGAAGCCAATATTTAAAGTGCGGAATGCGGAATAAATATAATTCATCTTTTATTTAACTCAACGGATTTTATTCATTTTTGGGTCAATTTTACGTGAACTTCTGGATAAAATTAAAGAAAAACGATCTGGATTCAGAAATTATCATTCATGTCGAACAGCTCTTAATTTTTGACTTTAGTATGTGTATTGACTGCACTGGAATGCGCGGATTCTTTTAGCACAGTTAGGGAAGAGTTGAAAAAAAAATAAAAACAGAAAATCATCATCAGGACTGATTTGAGCTGTGTGCAACTCGATAAACTTGAACGACATCAGAATACACGAATAAGGTATATTTTTGGTCTCAAGAAATATGACCACATTTCTGATTATCGTAGGCAACTGAAATGCCTCGAAATTAGACAGCGGGGAGACTATCACTCCCTCTCACTTCTGTTTACTTTACTTCATAGTCCTAACGCTCCTATATACCTCCGTGAAAGTTCATCAGTTCATGGTTTACCTCTTCGTTGCAATTCTCAAAGCATCCTCTTTATACCCACCCACAATTCCTCATTCTTCTCTTACTCATATAGTGTCCATGCGGCTCGACTGTGGAATCATCTCCCATCCACTATCAAAGATGTTACTAAAGTATCTCTGTTTAAATCCCGTCTTCTTTCTTTTCCTTAATCTCTCCCGCTTTCCTCTTTCCTTTTTATTTATTTTTCCTATTAAGTAATCGTATCGATTTATGGTCGTTTATTTTCAAATACAATTATCTCTATTTTTGTATTTCTTTACATTTTTTTTTAAACTTGAATTATAAAAATGACATTTTTTATTTAATTGGTTGGTTGGAGGAAATGGCTATTTGTTAATAGGTCCACTAATGTACAATTTATATTATGTACAAAAAGACAAATAAAAAAAATTAAGAAAAACATCAAATAATACCTAACATTTTTTTTAAAGTTTGACCACAAAACTAAATGCGTTAAATAATATCAAAAATATTCCTATATCGAACCGATTTAATTTTCCAGAATACTCGAGAGAGGATTCTGGTTCTATTGCACAATCAGAATTGTATTCTTCGTCCGCCGGGACATAATGATACGACAGAAAATGGAAATTTCGTAATTTTTTCTATTATCTGTTTAGCAATTTAGTCGCTTTAAATGAAAATATTTCTAGAAAAAGTTTTTAAGTAAACGTTTTCACAAAACGCTAAAGTAACAAATAGTTTAACATAATATGCAAACTTCTTTACATAAATTTTCTTGCGGTAGATAAATTTAACATATCTCTCCCTAAGTCACGAAGCGATTTAATATATTTTTAAATAAATTAATGTAGTGGAAAAGTTACAAAACTTATTTTAGGTATGATTTTCGCGTTGGTAAATAAAATGTTAACAAATTGCAACAGAGATGAAGAATATTTTAGAGAAGGAAATATGGAAGTCTATGCATTTACAGGGCTTATGACCTGTTATTAGCTGGTTTAAATGGCTACTTTACACACTGTTTGATATTCACTATTTTGCCTATGTTTGAACATCTATATTTCTTCGATTCTTCTATTTATTTATTTACATACCTAAGTTTAGTGTACATTATTTGAGACATAAGTCCCAACTCCATGGGACTAAAAGTCCCGTGTTGAGATGGGACTAGCAATTAGTTGACACAGACAAATGAGTATATCACCACAAATATAGGATCAGCAACATAATTTTTTTTTTTTTTTAAATGCATTTTTATATATATTTTTTTTTACAAAAGAAATATTAGCGTTCTTATGATTTACCCAAATATTTAATTTTGAGGGCCATTTTCAACGAGTTGTAAATAACTCTCTATTAGAAAATGGGACTCAAGTTGGGGTAGAGTGGGATTCGAACCACGGACCTCTGAGCCGTGAGTCCGAGACACTAACCACGGGACCACAACTTGATTCAGATAACTAAATAAAAATATTTCAATTGTATTAATTTTAATGTATAAAGCCTATGTAAAAACTAAAATATGTTACACGTAACTACTATGGGGAACAGGAAATCGGTCTTGAAATCAATGAATTTTCTTTGTCAGCACCTTTTGAGTTTTTCAGAAATAGTTATCATGTTTGTATACTATTTATTTATTTTACAGAAACAAACAGTCGACAATGATATAATAACATAAACAAGATACGACAGATCAGCGAAGTTTCTAAATAAAAATCATACATATCAAATTGTGGTACAACAAAAGGGCGTGTTTATGTGTATTTGTATGAGAGTAAGTGTATAGGTGTGTTTGTGTGTATGTGGGAGTAAGTGTTCGGGTGTGTGTAAGTGTGAGTATCATTAAATAGCAAGTGGGTTGATTCGCCGTATCTTTTACAAAATATTGGTTTCCGTTGTCCTCTTCGCTATACTAGATTAAATTCCCTTTTTTTATGTACCAACTTGTAAAAACAATTATACCTCGAATTCATTCATTAGACGTACCTGTAAAAATTTTAATGGACTTAGTATTGATGTAGACATTTTTAACTGCACGTTGCATTTGTACAGAAAATATCTTCATGGGTTCGATTATTTGGGATAGTTGCTGAATGTGCATCTTGAGTGGTTTATGCTATGTATATGTATATGCGGCACACCGCATGTAATGTATATGTTTGTGTATGTTTTATATGTGCGTTCATGTGTGTGCGTGGATGGCTCGGAGTGTTCATTCGGTATTTTCATTTATTTCAATTTATTACCTCCATGGAAAACGCAAATGTCAACAATTATTCTTTTCTCACTTGAAATTCTTATTTATTTTTTATTTTTTTGTCACATTTAATGTTTTTATCTTTTGCATAATTTATGAAAACTTAATTAGTCTTTTTATGTTAAAAAATTGTTTTATTTTAATACTTATTATGTATGACTGTGTGTTATAAATTCAAAAATTAAATTAAAGTGGGATCGTATCGCAGTCAGAAAGAATCAGTTTTAATTTATTTTTAAATAAATTACTATACCATACATCCGAAGACTACAGATAGAACTGGGTGCTTTCATGGATTTTTGGATGGTTCTAGTTCCAATAATAAACAATTTATCAAAAAAACAAAATGATAGCGACACACTAATGATTTAATATATATCGTGCGTAAAAAATCATCACCCTGGTGCCATGATCCAGGAAGAAAATACCGGAAAACATTTGTATGGAGAAAAGACAGCTCGCGTTTCCTCTTAAATACGAAATTCTTGTGAATAATTACGAAAAGTTGTTAGACTAAATAACGTGTGTATAATCCGATCCCTTTTATACACCTGCAAATACGTGCTTCGGTTTTAAACTGTTTTACTAATACTTCTCTCGTAACTTAATATTCTACCGTAGAGATTTAAAAATGTCAACGTGTACTGGAGATTAGATGAAATCGTGGGTATACAAGGAAAACCGGTTAACTGCAAAAAGCCAGTTTTGCGTAAATTGAATTTTAAAGTTTGGTTGTTCATTAAAAATAAAGTTTTTTTTTATATATATTTATGATTTATTATTCATGAAATAAATGTTACATTACAGAATTTATATGAAATAAAAAGGAACAGAATTTTGAGATAAAAAAATATTAGGTAAGATAAGGAAAATAAAATCCGCATTTAGCTGATTTTCCTTGTAAAGAAATTTGTGCTGGTTGAGTTAGCCGGCGACATTGTCTAACTGAATTTGAGTTGTATCAAATTCAACACTGTCTTTATCTTCAGATAAAGCATCTACCACATTAGCGGAAGTGGAAAAACTCTTTTACCAATGATGGAATTCTTCGGAATGACTCCTGTTTTGCATAACCTTAAC
Organism: Micrasema longulum; assembly: GCF_059751315.1. Taxonomy (NCBI): domain Eukaryota; kingdom Metazoa; phylum Arthropoda; class Insecta; order Trichoptera; family Brachycentridae; genus Micrasema; species Micrasema longulum. Next base: position 194,636 of record NW_028277962.1, read on the forward strand.
AATTCTTTTTTAACATAGTTTTTCGCTGTAGTAAGGTTTCATTAAGGCAGACATTTTTACTTCAATGAAAACTAGCTAAACTCACATAGTTGTTGTTTTTACTTGTAATAAAAACTTTGGATGTAATATTGTTTTAGTAATGAAAACTTGTCAAGGACACTTAACCGTTTTTTCTCGTATATTCATTATTAAAAACACAAACTTCAATTCAAAAGTAATCACTTAAAATCATTTAAGTGATTTTCTTTGTAAAGATTTGAGAAGAAATGCTATATATACGTTTTTACTCGCTTTGCAATTCTCTAAAACTCAGTTAAGGGCGGTAACATCATTTAACCGATAGATATAGGACTAAAATTTGAAGTTAATTGTATTCATAACTCAAATATGCCAAAAACGTAGTCAACCGGTTTTCCTTGTATACCCACGAAATATTCATCCTTAAATTTACATGAGCTTTCAGACTTTCCTAAAAATCAAATTCTTTATTTATTTTATTTGAAATTTATTTATTTATAAACCCGTTACGGATTACATTCATTAAACAAAATAATTTTTCTTTTTTAAATTCACATTCTATTGTGCATGATAATATTTTAAACATCTTTTGTAACGTTGTCTGAGCCTTTTGTTTAGTTTTGTCTGGTAGTTTATTAAATAGTTTCAGTCCCCAGTTTATAAATCTCGACTGTCCTTGTCTCGTTTTAGAATGTTGTATATGATATTGTTCTGATATTCTCGCATTGTGTCCATGTTTACGACATTTTTTTCTAAGTTTTATTTCTTCGTCTACAATTACATCAGTGGCTAATTTATGAATAAATTTTAAGAATCAAAGCTTAAAGAGTTTAGTTACATTTAATTGTTCAAATTGTTCAAAGAGTTCTTTAGTTGCTGTTAAATAAGAAAAGGCATGTACTAATTTTAATATTTTGTTTTGCTGTCTTTGTAGTCTATTTATGTCATTTTGATTTCCTGTTCCCCATAACAGTTGCACGTAAAATATTTTAGTTTTTACATAAGCTTCACACATTAGAATTTTATCATTAATACAATTAAAATAACTTGTTTATTACTCTTTTAATTAAGATGCAAAATCCTCACGAGGAGCGAAAAAAATTAGAGCGGTTAATGGGTATTAAAAGGGTTCTCTCGTTACTAGAACGAAGACATAGCCCATGCTGTGATGAAGGTTGGAAGAGCTCTCTCAGATAAACAGGCGAAGTGGGATTATTTAAAATATTGTGGAGAAGTGATAGAATGTGAATGTTTCTTCTATGCCTGAGGCAGAGCCAGTGTAGTTGCGTGCGTTTAGTGTGGTCATGTGGTCGACTTCGTAAGAATATAATTACTTTATGTTATACGTACGAGCAGACCATACCACAATATTATATTATGTATGCTCCAACAGAGCTATGAAGTGAATTCGTGGTACAAAGTAGGCAAATGTTTGACAGATTTGATCCAGGATACGGCTCTACCTAATGTAGGGAGTACCGCTTTACCCACCGTTAAACTACTGGGAGTTTTACTCAATTCTGACCTATCTCTTGACGCTCAAATTAGTAGAACGATAAGTTCATGCTTCTACCAGCTGAGACAAATTAAATGCATACACAAAAATTTGCCGGTTGATGCCGCCCGTCAATTAATAAATGCGTTTGTAGTGTCTAGAGTCGATTATTGTAATGGTATCTATGCAGGTCTACCGATGAACAAAATGACTCGCCTACAATCTGTATTGAATGCCGCAGCGAGACTTATTTTCGGAATCTCTAAGTTCAGTCATATCACTCCACTACTTCGGGAACTACACTGGCTACGTTTTCCACAGAGGGTCGAATACAAACTCTGTTGGCTTATGTATAAGTCACTGCACAACTCGGCTCCGGAATATCTAAGGGAACTATGCATTCCAGATGAACTAGCTGACAGGCGTCTCACGCTTAGATCAGCTACGTCTACGGCTAGAGGAAAAGTTATTATACCTCTACGCAAACAGCGCACTAAATATGGTGAACGCGCATTTGCGGTCGCAGGCCCTATGGCATGGAATGCTCTCCCAGCAGAGGTGCGAGGCTGTGAAAGTGAAGTGATGTTTCGGAAAAAACTTAAAACCCACTTGTTCTCTAAATCATTTGAATAAATCCGTAGCACGTGACAACAAAATAAATTATTTCAATTAAATTACAAATTTAAAAGCTTCAATTAAATTAACTTAACAATAGAATCACCATGTAAAGCGCCCTTGAGGTATTTTATTACGAAAATGGCGCTATATAAGTTATCCATAATTAATTAATTAATTAAATGTATTACTACTACTACCATCACGCCATTTCCCCGTAGGAGTAGGCAAAGAGAATAGACCGCCACACACGTCTCTCCTGCCATTAATTCCTAGCTTCTTCCACATCCATACATTTTGTCATACTTGCCCTTGGTCTGCTTTTGACATGACCAGACTTAAGATTTTGGTTTATCTGATCATGCTACGTCACCCTTCGTCGTCCTCGTCTCACATTGCCGTTCATGTTTGCCATATATACTTGTTTTACCATTCTTTCGTCGTCTATTCGTTCTACATGACCAAACCATCTCGGAGACCCTTTCTTAATCTTATCAATTATATTTGACTCAGATTTACACTCTCGCCTGATTTCATCATTCGTAACCCTGTCATACATTGATATTCCACACATTAGTCTAAGAGATCGAATTTTAACCGCGTTATTTGCTTTTCATCCTTCCTCTGCCAGTTCCATTTTTCACTCCCATACATAAGTGTTGGGACTAAAACTTGTGCACTGCCAGTTTTGCTTCGATTGACATATTTTTATCAGCAATTACTGTGCTCAGTTCGCCGTTCATTTTGTTGCCCGCATTTAACATATTTTCTACTCTTCCATCTCCTGAAAACATGCTTCCCAGATACACAAATTATTCTACTTGTTTAAGACATTCGTTGTTTACATTTATATGCAGTCAGTAAAATCACTTCACCTTTCAAATACCATCACTTTTGACTTACTTTCGTTCATCGCCAATTCGCTCTCCAGGCATACATCATACATTCTAGAGGATATTTTTTGCAAATCCTCGTTGCTGCTGGCTAACAGAACTGCATCATCAGTATACAGCAAGCAGCTTACTGAAAAATTATCGATTTTTGCTCCAATACCCATACATTATATCTCTTTTATACAGTTGTCTATGTATGACAAATGTATTCCAAACAATTTTTCCGTTTACCTGGAAATTTGACTTATATCATTTTCCTTCGAGCTCAGAAATCTATAAATTATCTGAACGTCTATTTAAAAAAAATACTATCATAACTTGAATCATTTATGGCCTCTTTGATGTTTTTCAAAGACATTAATTTCCTTTCGTGAAGTTTTTATAAACGAATTCGCGGGCAGTGTTATAATCGGGTGATGTGTTCAATGCGTTGGTTCCTTGTATAATTCCTGGAAAACAATAGTGTTTAATGAATTTTATTGCGATTTTTATTAGTTAGAATGTCTATAATATACCAGTACATAGATACAAACAAAATTACCCACCGCATCGAAAAAATACAAACGAGAAAGTCTTGGAGGTAACAAAAAAAGAAAGATGATATATCCAGACTTCTAGAAATGCACTTCTTTTTTTATGTATAACTTCTTTTACATTTAAACGTATTTCTACATTTGTGGGCTATAGCTTAATGGCGATTTCTTAAAATGTGTTATTTGTATCATTTAAATTTCAAAACACATGTGAGAAAAAATAAAACAAAATATATACAAAAATAGAACTAGTAGTATGTATAATTAAATTAATTTACATCAATGCTAGTCTTCAATGGAAAAGGGAAATAATGGAGAAAAAGTTAAGGAAAAAAAATAAGATTTTTTAGCGTGAAACCGAGATTCAGTAGAAATAGCTTTGCTAGTAAATGAAAAATGGTTCCTGGGCATTGAAGGGTCTGAAGTGTGTCTGAGAAACAGATAATAGAAAAATTACGAAATTTCCTTTTTATGTTGTATTATTGTGTCCCGACGGATGAAGAATACAATTCTGAGTGTGCAATAGAACCGGAATTCTGGAAAATTAAATCGGTTTGAGATGAAAGGAATATTATTAATATTATTTAACACATATTAGCTTTGTGGGCAAACATAAAAAAAAATCATGAGTTATTATTTGACTTTTTTTTTAAATTTATTTATTTGACTTTTTGTACAAAATGTTAATTGTACATTGGCGGGCTTATTGCCAAATGGCAATTTCTTCCACCCAACTAATAAAATAAAAGTTTTATTTTTATAATTCAAGTTTTGAAAAATGTAAAGATATACAAAAATAGAGATAATTGTATTTGTAAATAAATTACCTTAAATCAATACTATTACTCAATGGGAAAAAAGGATAAAGGGGAAAGGGAAAAGGGGGAGAGATTAAGGAAGAGAAGGAGATGTTTCTTCAGAGGTGATTTAAACAGAGATATTGTAGTAACATCTTTGATGGTGGATGGGAGATGATTCCACATTCGAGCCGCATGAAGACTATATGAGTTAAAGAAGAAGGAGGAATCGTGGATGGGTTTATACCTACTTATGTGGGTGGTTTAATAATAAGAGCGAAGAGGTAAACCATGACCATAAACGTTGAATGTTAGATTAGAATAAATTAGAAAAAAAATTAATTAGAATTTTAAATTTCACCATATTTGAAAAAATTCAAAAGGTTTGTTCTATAGGAACAATACCCTACACTAAATATATCAGATACGTGTCTATAACTATTGCCGATTTCGTGAAGTCTGTTTAATACGACATTATATAAGGCCTATTTTTAAATCAGGCGATAAATCTAATGTTAGCAATTATAGGCCTATCTCAACATTATCTTGTATCCCTAAAATGTTTGAAGCTATAATTGCTAGCAAAATCACGCCCATGTTTAAGAATATACTGATCGATGAACAGCATGGATTTAGATCTGCCAGATCAACCACCTCTAACCTGGTAGATTATACCCAGGTTATTGTCAAAGCACTCGAAAATGGTCAGCAGATTGATGTTCTTTATACAGATTTTTCTAAGGCATTTGACAAAGTAGATCATAAAATTCTCATGTATAAATTACATGCCTTGGGAATAAGAGATCCATTACTATCATTTATTAAATCGTATCTAACTAGTAGGACACAAAATGTTCGGATAAATAACTATTTATCAACCAGTATTGATGTTACATCGGGTGTACCTCAGGGTGCTCATTTGGCACCCCTGCTTTTCAATTTGTTTATTAATGATGTTGCTAAATCATTCTCTTACTCTCGTTTTTGGCTCTTCGCGGACGACAACAAAATTCTCAAAATAATTCAAACTTTACAAGACTGCTTTCTTCTTCAATCAGACATTAACTCTTTTAACCGATGGTATAAAGTCAATAAATTAGAACTAAATATTAAAAAATGCAAAATAATGTCATTTCATAGAACAAAACAACCAATTTCCTTCGAGTACCTATTAGAAAACTCCAAAATTGATGTAGTCAAGTCTAATTTTACTAATGTCCGTACAATCAAAACTCTTTATTGCTCAACTGTTCGCCCTCTTCTTGAATATGCCTCAGTGGTCTGGTCTCCATTCTATGTCAATCGCATAAATCACATTGAATCAGTCCAACATCGCTTGCTTCGAAAAATAGCGTGGATGCTTGGACTAGAGAGAGATAATTATTCTTATGCCGAAATAGACAATGTTAAATATTTCTAGTCTACAAAAACGTAGAACTAATATTGACTCCATATATATGTTCGGCATACTAAATGGTATAATCGATGTTCCATCATTACTGGGACAAGTAAAATTCAATATTCCGACTCGTAGATTGAGAAACAATGAAGTACTGTTCATCGATCAGCATAGAACAAACTATGGCCTAAATTCTCCAATGACCCGCCTTTGTCGTATTGTTAACTCAAGACAGGATCTGGACTTTTTTGGTTTAAGTTTACAACGATTTAAACGAGCACTAAATAAATAGTCCAGATCTTGTCTCGATGTCCCTTATGTTTGTCAATGCTTCTTTCTTTTTTCTTTAAATGTTTTAAACTACTCTTTTATTTGTAATATTTAAACCTTATAAATTGTATACATGGACAATGTCCGTTAATAAATAAATAAATAAATAAATAAATAAATTACAAGTATACACTGTCCGTGAATTGTTGCTACCTGTCTAGTCATTCTTCCATTTGATATTAATAAGTAAAAAAATGTATATTCACTTAAATTTTCAAGTACAAAGACTATTACGTTAGCGTACTTACTGCTAGCAATATATTTCAGCCAGCCAAAAAACTGAATGGTCAAAAGTAGAAATAGTAAAAAAAAAAAAAAATAATAATATCTCAAAAGATACAAATATGAATTAACCCAATAAATTACCAAACAAAACCAAATACCATTATTACTAAATACTTGGGATTATTCATTTATTGACTCCAAACTTTCATGGAGCTACCAATTTGAACAAGCGAAATAAAAAATATCACCCGTAACTGGCGTATTGCATAGACTTCGTGGCTTGCTTCCTCATTCCGTTTTGTTTGCCGTCTACTACGCTATGATACACTCCCACCTATTCTATCTATCATGTAAATGGGGTTTCGCCAGCAAAAATCAGATCTCGGAAGTACAAGTTCTTCAGAACTGAGCTCTGAGAAACATTCTTGGACTGAAATGGGATTCCCATGTCAAGGAAATCTACCGATAGACAAAAATACTTCCTTTCAAGGTGATGCCACTGCATGACATAACCAATACTATTTTAAATATCACAAACTTTTCTGCTCACACAAATTTAAAATACACATTTGGTCATGATATTCACAACTACAATACGCGCCACTTAGGGAATCTTCATGTGTCTTAGTTTCGCTCAACGAAGTTCGGCAGAAGGTCTCTGGAAAACATTGACCATTCCGAATTTAATAAACTGCCCGATGAGCTAAAATACGAAAAGTCGAATAGCAAATCCAAAAGTGTGGCAATCAAAAAATAAAAATTAAATCTTTTTGGTAGTGATAGTTATTAATGTAATTTATATAGATCAGTGTTTCCCAGCCTTCTTTATGCCGTGCCCCACCGTAGTTTTTTCAAAAGTCAGATGCCCCACCGGCATCTTTTTTAATTAAACAGCAAGTAAATTTTTAATTAATATTGTAATTTGTTTGTAAACAAATGAATCCCTAATGAAATTAAATAAAACCTATTCTAATACATATATTATAAATGAAATGATTACAAAACACAAATTGAAAATGTAATTAAGTAGAATAAAATAAAAATGAAAACAATAATAAAACACAGTGACAATTGAAATTGAATACAAACCACAAATCTTAACGCCTAATTCATGATTAAATTCAGTTACGCTTGTAACGAAGAAATTTGGTGTCCGAATCTAACTAAGTTAAGTTCAGTCTTAGGTCCCCTCTATACCTCTATTAGTTATATCCAATCAGATAGATTTATATACTCTGAGTATCCAATAGATTTCGTTTTTTAATGAGTAAATAGCTTATGGCGCTAAAACCACATTCCACCAAATAAGATGAGGGAAGGGGTAATAATAATTGTCTGGCATGCAAAGTAATGCAAAGATCGCCTTCTGGGGAACTGGTAACAAGACAGACATAACAAGAATACAAAGACAACAAAATAAAATTCTTAAACTAACATACAACCTACCCTACCTGACCTCTACGACTGAACTGTACAAAAAAACACACCAGTTTGACATAAACTACTTGACTAAAATTGAGACCTTAAAAATTGTGCACAAAATAACACTGGGAAACAGACAAGACGACGACATAATATTAGTCGAAAATGCTGACATACATAAATATAACACCAGACAACAAAAACACTATCATATTGAAAAAGCAAAGACAAACACAGGACAATCAAAAATACTACATAATGGACTTAAACACTACAACGACCTACCTTACTACTTGAAAACTTTTAATGGAGACAAATTTAAAATCAATCTGAAAAAGCACATGATGACTGAACTAACTAGACTAGACGAGACATAAAATGACTAGACAATATTAAATTTCTAATGTAACCCTAACGGGTTTTTTAAAATTGTAAATAAATAAAAATAAAAAATATTAGGATATTTTTTATTTTTGTTAGTTTTTTCGCAAAACCATGCCGTTATTTCTGCATCTTGCACAGTTTCTGTGTTTTTAGATCATTATTGAAATTGTAATGAGTTTTGTTCTATTTTAAGTACAATTTGGCGCATATTTCAATTTTGTACATCTCAGGCATTTTTTTTTAGACCGATGAGTATTTCCCTTTATATGTGGAATGCCGACGTGTCTCATCTCTGAAGCGTGGTGCCCCACCTCTGAGGCGTTATGCCCCACCGATGGGGCGTACGCCCCACCTTGGGAAACCCTTTTTTTTTTTTTTTTTTTTTTTTTTTTTTATTATATAGAGTCTTTATTCAATAAAATATACATATTATTACAATATTAATACATTATAAAGAAAACAAAGTATTAAGATATATTTTGTCCCGATAAACTATTCAATAATAGTTTGTCATCGGGTGCTCAGACATTAGTTTTAATTAATAATCAAATAAGAAGAGTACAGACATAATACTGTATACGTATAAAATAATAAACATAAAAATAGTTTAAAGATTTTTTTTTTTTTTTTTTTAAGTAAGAAAATAGAGTAAAATAATACAATTAAAATTAAAGAATAGTAATTTACTTAAATATATTTTAAATATAAGAAAGAAAAAAATAATAGACACATATATAAATAGTGTGTGCTCATAAATGTAATCAAAACAAGATAAAAAAATAAATTAAACAAAGTAAAGTAAATCGAGAATTTCAATTCATATCTACAGAAAAAAAGAAAAAAAAATTAGTAAGAAAATTAAAAGTACATATTAAAATTAAGATCTAAAAAATGTAAATGAAATATGAAAGTAAGAAAGTAATAAAATAAAAGAAAAGGTTAACCCAAGAAAATAACAAAAATGTATTCAATGAGGGATAAAAAAATTTAAAAAATATATATAAGAAATGTATTCCATAAATATTATATAAATAATAAATCAATAAAGGAACGTTTTATCTACTAACCACTTACGTAATAGAAGCTTAATTTTATTTTTACAATGACATGTTTTCATGTCAAGTGGCAACAAATTAAATACTTTTGGAACAATATAATCCAACGTACGTTGTCCATATTTATTTTTAAATTTTGGTACTACTAGGCCATCAACAGATGTCAATCTTGTTAGATAGCTGTGTTCTAATTTATGTTTATATATTGAGCTGAACATCTGTTGGATAATAATTTTGCTCCATAAAATACCCTTAACTGGTAAAACATTTAATTTATCATACATAAATTGGGTATTATTCCTCTGATTGTATACATAATTGGGTGCAATCAATTTGACAAGTGCATTTTGAACATTTTGTACATATTTAATGTTTGTTGCACAAGAATGTCCCCAAGCAGTGATCCCGTATCTTATTATAGATTCTCCCAGAGACAAATATACTAATCTAAGTGTGGAGAGAGGAACTAAAAACTTTAATTTGTGTAGTTGACTAACTACAGATCTTAACCGTTTGCATGTTTTCATAACATGAATATTCCACTTAAAAAAGTTATCAATAGTTAAACCTAAATAAACATATTCATTCACAATTTTCAATTTATCGCATAAGCAAGCTCTATCAAAGGTAGAGTTATGAAGGCATTCAAAATTATGAGTTTTTACAATAGGTAACATATTTGTTTTGGCGTGTGGCGATCTAACATGCATTAATTGACTTTTTTTGGCATTTATTAAAAGACCCGCATCATGACACAAATTTGTAAAATAATAAAGTCATCCTGCAACATTTCAGTACATTTATTAATATCCCTATGCGAACAACTAGAGCAGTATCGTCTGCATAAACAAAGTGTTAACATGTGAAAAAATATTTTTAACGAATGAAACATATATTATATACAATATGGGTCCTAATATGGAACCTTGGGGGACACCTGCTTTGATATTTCTATTACTGCTTTGTGCACTATCGATACTTACGGACATTGTTCTGTTAGTTAGGTAGTTTTTGAAGAGGTTAAGTAATGGTCCTCTTATTCGATTATATTTAGACATTTTAATAGTTTACAATGATCTATAGTATCAAAAGCCTTAGAAAAATCAATAAATAATATTAATACATGTTTTCTATTATTTAGTTCATTATTAACATAATTAGCAAAACTTTGGAGAAGAGTTTCCGTACTCTTCCTTTTTTTGAAAACCGTGTTGGTTAGTATCAATTATTCCAAAAAGATCGAGATATTTTGTTAATTTTAATAATACATATTTTTCAAAGATCTTTTCAAGAGCAGGTAGAATACTAATAGGTCTATAATTTCCTAATAATGAATGATCACCTCCTTTGTATATTGGTCTAATTATACTGCATTTCAATTTCAATGGAATTTCGCCCTGAGATATAATTTTATTTATTAAATGCGTTACAATCGGTCCTAGAATATCAATATGTTTTTAATATCAACCATTCTGATTAGATCAGCTCCTGGTGCTTTCGAGTTTTTCATTAGCCTTATGATATTAACGATTTCAAATAGTTTAGCTTGAGGTAAGTATAAACTGTGGGGGAGCTCTTCAGATATTGATTTATCAATTTTCTTGTCACAGATGTGTAACATTTGAGACACATTTTCAGAGAAATACTCGGCAAAATCATTCGAGACCTTTTCAACGTTATCATCATTGTTAACAAAGTACCTTTTAATAACTTCATCACAGTTTGTTTTAGATTTCTGCCCAATATTCTGTTACATTCGTCCCATGTCTTTTTAACATCATTGAAACAATTTTGAAATTTCTTATTGTAATGTGCGATCTTAAATTTGTTAATTTTTTTATTTAGATTGTTCCGTAACCTTTTATATTCCTTTTCGTAATATTTATTGCCTGGAGAGCTTTTCCATTTCTTAAATAATACGTCTCTATATTTTATATCATTCAATATTTCACCATTCATCCAATCTTTAACAGCGCGAGGTCTGGTTTTATTCTTATATGAAACTAAAACTAAACTATCCTTATATATATTCGCAAAATTCTCACTGATTTTATTGTATAATGCGTTGACATCATTTTCCCCTAGGAGGGCATGCCAGTCATATTTTGTAATGTGTCTATCTACACACTTCTGTGACAGTATGTACGTTGGTTTACTTTTGGCAGCATTAGATAGTTATTATTTGCGGCAAATTGAAAACTGATATAGAAACTGATATAGATAATGTAAAGTACTGTGTTTAATTTTATTTTTATTTTATTTTTTAAGGAAAAACAACAGTTATATAAGAATACAAAATATAAAAAATAGTACATACATCCAGTTAAAGTTTTTCACAAATATAATGAGAGAACATGTTACACAATAAAGAGAAAAATAATATATTATATAAGACATGAGAAAAAAAAAGAGCTCGTAAGAAGGTTAAGGGATGAGGAAATAGAGTGGAGAAGTGGAGGAGAGGGATTTTCATAATAAAGTTGACCAATTAAAATTTTTGATATATAATAAAATAAACATAATTAAAGGAACATAAACTTATTACACACTGACAAATGTTTCATTTTACAGTGTTTCAAAAAGTTTTTTTTTTTTAAGTCACAAAATTTTGTATTAAAATATCTAAATGGGGACAAAGTAAATTACATTTGGAGCAGCTACGATAAATAAACGAGTTTTGAACATAATTTTTTTTGGGCAATAGGACTATCGATAAAAATGTATAAAATTTTGAAGAGTTTATGTTTTTATATTATGTTTTCTTACTATTTCGGATGTATTAACTATATTTGATATTATGTATTGTCACAAAAATGTTTTCTTTTTATGTACTGTCCCAAATGAGTTTTTTTAATAACTCCTGGGACTATAATATGTACTATGTATATTATATGTTTCATTTAAAATTACAGTTTTTTATGTAGAAATGAAGCTTGTTCCTATAAACTTAATAAAAGTACATTATGATTTACACGTTAAAATAACTTTGTACATAATTAACAAGGTAAATAATATTGCAACTGCCATTTAAAAAATAAATATTGCTTTAAAGGATGAGCGGGTGAAGACGTAGCTCATTCCAAAGTCTGACACCTTGAATAGAAAAGGAATAACTGAAAAATGATATGCTATGCCTAGGAAAAGGAAAGGAAAGAAATTGATTTGATTCAGGAAAAGACACTGACGCACTCGTATAAAGATTACACACAAATTCACACATACAATACTATTCTTAGGGACTATATTTTTTCAGTTAATTACGTCAGTCCGTACCTCTTCTAAGTAGAAGTTTCACAATTCGATATCAAAGCTTAGATTCTGTTTACAGCTTGGAGATTTCTATTCCCGTATAAATGTCTGTTTACTTGAAATTGTAGGCCAATAAACACCGACCGTGTATTTTTCCAACTGGCGCACAAACGCAGCAAAGGCTGTATTATAGGGATCAGAAAACATTTCAAATTTTGCTCCGAAAATATATTGTCCAATAATACAATAGCGAGTTCACGGGCAAGGGATGTTCCAGTAGCTCAATCACAGATAACTGTCGACGTGCTTAAAAACATGCTAAGCATTTGAGCGATCACAATGAATAATGATGAACATATTTAAGTTATCGCAGTCATAAGTCAATGCGTGTGTAATCTGTAAGTCAACGCTCGGGTCGGAATGTTTTTGTTTTCCTCGTAAATAAATACAGTTCACTGGCGAAAAATCGGCGCTTACTATAAAAATAATACAATATATTATATTTGCAAAATAGTAAGCAGTATCTTTTACCAAAAAGTGAACATTAAATTACAATTACTAAGGCGACTGCTTTTCTTGAGATTTGGCTTGCCAATCGCTGGCTGAATGCAATAAATTGCATGGTAAATAATAAATAAATAATGTTTTAAGTATGTCCAAATGCTTGCAGACTGGCTGGATTTTACCCCTAGGGAGTTGTTCATGTTTAAATTTGTTGAATGTTACACAGTGTATAAGGTATCCACTTAAACCAGACAATGACTATATTCCTTTCAAAAAAAGTTTTCCCTCTCTGTTGCAACAAATTTATATAAATAAAATGACATTTTTGGAATATTTTCCATATTTACACCGGTGAAATTTATATGTGATTGCGCAGCAGGGTTATATGTCTCGAAAGGTAAATATTTTTATATTTAATAATAGGTATTCACGGATGTTCCATTGTGATCGTGAATACGATAAATAACCATGGTGAAAAAATGTTATCACGTTGTTTATTAGCACGTCGATAGTTATTCGTGATTGAGTTGCTGGTTGTGTCCCTTAAAGCTGTGTCTCTGTACTCAATAAATTAATGCATAATGTTATTAACAAATATATTGTTGCGGAAGGTGTTGACCTCGCTCTTTCATGACATCGGTTGTAGGGAGTCAGAAAGGTTGATGCATGCCGCGGATTGGAGACGCTTACTGGATGTTGAAAATAAAGAATAATTAAAAAAAATATATGTTCAAATGGCTATCATGAAGTTTCGCATTATATTGAATAAAAATGTTTTATGAATGTATGTATGTGTATGCGCATGGGCGTATGTACATATTTATTTATTTTGTTCATTAACGCCCCAAAGGCATTTACAAAAAATAAAAATGAAATACATGCGAACATACTAAATAATAAACAGAATATACAGAAAAAAATGTGAAATTAGTTAAAAAGGATATGATAAAAAGTTTTACAAAGTAAAAAGAAAAAAACAATTATAACAAAGGTATGCAAGAAAAACAGTAAGCATAAAAACAAAAAATGCAAAGATTTAAGCTTATGAAATAAATTCTGTAAAGCAAACAATAAATAAAGTGTTACGGTAAGCAAGAAAGACATTTTTAAGTTAAATTAATAAACAAGCAAGCATATATTATCACGAAAGAATAAGAACTAAAAATATGTATCTATGAAATGCGTATTTGCCAATACTACAATGCAATTTGATATAATAGTAAAAAATAAAAAACAAGTATAAGGTAATAAAATAAACAAGTAAGTATTTTTTTTTTAATTTATGAAATTGAATTGTCAATAATAGTTTGACGAGCAGCTACAAATAAACTTGATATTGTGGACTTATAAGATGGTAAAGAATTGGACAGAATGTCTGCAGCCGTTCCATAAGTGTAACCTAATCTATACCTAACCTACATATGTGTGTATGTTTGTATATAATATATATACATATATATATATATATATATATATATATATATATATATATGTGTGTGTGTGTGTGTGTGTATGTGTATACATGTGTATGTATGTATATATGTATATGTGTGTATGCGTATGTGTGTATGTATATGCATTAAAATGAGTATACGAGTAAGTTTATATTTTATTAGCCTGTGCTTTCTATTAACTTGTAAACTATTATCATGTATTAAAATGTAATTGCCTAGCTTGGAACGGGGTATGTACCTTTATTAGCTGGGTAAAATGAACATAAAATTGTATCTATGATAAATGTATAATTAATCAAATAATGCTAACTATTGTAAATCTTGTAATTTTTAAGAAGCATTCTAATTTTAGTTTAATTTTTTGTTTTGATTCTGAAGTGAACAAAAATAATTTGTTGTTATTAATTGAATCGGCAGTTACTTCGTAACACTTCGTCATAAATTTCACTAATCATTTTTTTTTATTGACTAAACTCCACTCCTTTATCTTATATTTTTTTTAAACCTGAAAGCAGCCATAGAAACATCGTCCAGGGTTATTGTTTTATTCCACACAGAACTGTATTTTTTTATCCGTCTGGTCGCCGAAAAACATATTGATAACGGTGACCATGAAATTCTGAGCATTTCTGCTGATTTCATCAGATATCTGACATTTTTTTGTGCAATTTTCTGATCCGTACAACTCGGCCGTACAATCTGTATACGAAGATCTTTCTTGAAGCCATTTGATTGCGAGCGTTGAGCGTCCAGAAATACCATATCATTTGGACAGTCAACGAGTGTTTTAAACGTTGTAATTTATCAGAAGCAATGATTTCGCGGCCATCCCAGATATAGAAACACAAATAATTCACCCATTTTATGATTCCTGAAAAAACTCAACACGAATTAATACATGTATGTACAAGGAAACTATCCAACTCCACTACCTTTGGAATACAGATTTATATCGACGTGATTAAAACATGGTAAGCATTTGAGCGATCACAATGAACATTTATTTATTTATTTATTTATTTATTAACGGACATTGTCCATGTATACAATTTATAAGGTTTAAATATTACAATAAAAGAGTAGTTTAAAACATTTAAAGAAAAAAGGAAGAAGCATTGACAAACATAAGGGACATCGAGACAAGATCTGGACTATTTATTTAGTGCTCGTTTAAATCGTTGTAAACTTAAACCAAAAAAGTCCAGATCCTGTCTTGAGTTAACAATACGACAAAGGCGGGTCATTGGAGAATTTAGGCCATAGTTTGTTCTATGCTGATCGATGAACCGTACTTCATTGTTAAGTTATCGCAGTCATAAGTCAACGCGTGTGTAATCTCTAAGTTAACGCTCGTGTCGATTTGTTTTTTGTTTTCCTCGTAAATAAATACAGTACACTGACGAAAAATTGGCGTTTACTATAAAAAACAATACAATACAATAAAATATTTGAGTTTGTCAAAATGTTTGTAGACAAAAGACTGGATTTCACTCGCTCGGGAGTCATTAAGATTAACAAATTTCAACAGGGATGGAGAGTACCTTAAAAAGGGAACATAGAAGTCTAGGCATTTACAGGCGTATGACCTGTCATTGGTTGGTTTAAGTGGCCACTTAACACACTGTTTAAGATTTACCATTCTGCCAATGTTAGAGCATCCATATTTCTTCAATTCTTCCATTTGTTGATTTTAGTGAAGTTAAAGAGCTAAAACCTTTATGTGAAATAGTTTAGTCAGATGAATCTCTTCACAACAATAAAGGTTTCAGTTCTTCAACTTCACTAAAATCAACAAATGGAAGAATTGAAGAAATGTGGATGCTCAAACATTGGCAGAATGGTGAATGTTACACAGTGTGTAAAGTGGCCACTTAAACCAGCCAATGACAGGTCATAAGCCCTGTAAATGCTTAGACTTCCATATTCTCATCTCAAAAATGTTTTACTTCTCTGTTAAAATAAATTTAAATAAAAATAGCAGTTTTTTAATATTTTTAATATTTACACCGGTGAAATTCAAATATGTTATTGCGCAGCAGGATTATACGTCGCGAAACGTAATTATTTTGACATTTAATATTAGGTGTTCAAGGATGTTGCATTGTGATCGCGAATACGATATACAACCATGGTGAGAAAATGTTAGCACGTCGATAGTTATTTGTGATTGAGCTACAGCTGTGATGTCACAAGTTCTCGTCGGTGAGCCCTGCGGGCTGATGATTTGGCTTCCCAGAAACCAGAAATCTATCACAAGACTCTATCATTGGTTGATGCAGAAGAACTTGTGACGTAGTTCAAAGCGGTTTTTTTTTTTCGAGCTACTTCGCCATGCAATTAAATGCTTTGTTTTTACCGTGGACAAGAAAACCTTTTCATATTCAATTTCCCATCACACTGATAATAATAACAAAAATCTTAGCCAATATATGCAGATCGGCTGCTAGATGACATTCGTAAAAGCAGTTTTTTTAATGTTTTTATTTTTCTTATAAATAATATCTAAAAAAGACTGATTAGCAGTTGGACGCTCGAAAATTGCTGATTCGCGGATGCGTTATCCTTTGTTCACTTTGCTACAGAACCCTAATTACAATTATTGCAATTCCTACCTTATTCTGGGTTCTGGCACCTCTATTGCTGGTACTTCTGTCGCGGCAGTCAGGATCAGATCCAACCTTGCTGTCAGGAAGGAGGGGCACTTAACGAATTATGCATACAGTAGATTTAATACTTATTGATGGCAAAATATATTTTTGCGATCGCGGTGAGAATATGAGAAATCACATGTGCACACGGTCGGTTCAGTTGTTGTTCAGGCGTCGGAACAATATAGGTACCCACGGTAGGAAATTGCAACATCTTAACCAGGGTCCCGTAGGTAGTAAACAAATCCGAACGCCTGATCCTAGCAAATGTGCTATATATATCAATGTGTGCACATAGATTCAATGTGGCGTAACCAAAGACATTTGGTTTGTGGCGTAGTTAAAAAATAATAATAATAACAGAGCTTAAAAAAAGTAGCTTTAATCACATTTAATTTTTGTGTTCTCACCAAGAATCGAGCCCGGAACCTTCCATGCGTGAGTCAAGGGTCTTAACCATTTCTTCACGGAGACTGCCGGATTTTAAAAATATTATAACTGTGTGGTTTTTGAAGCGTTATTCTGAGTGACAAGATTATTATTTTTTCACTATTTTTTAAAATAAATATTTGTGTTTTTATGGTTTACCCAACTATTTATTCATTAGAACATGAGAATCAAGTTGTGGTAGAGCGTGTTGCACTACACCCCGATCATATTTAGATTGCTCCTAACAGCAAAAATAAATTGTGAGGCTCAAAAGTGTGAAATTTCACAGAGCTCAAGATTCTAATCATTCGAATGAGGCCCGAAAGGCCGACAACACGAGGCCCGAAGGGCCGAATATCCTAGGATGTTACCCTTGCCTGCTGCTAGTAATGATATATTTTTTTAATAAATATATGGCACACATCGTTGTAGATAGATAGATATATGTCAATGATATATACTCGTATGTAAGAATTTTAAATCAAAGGATCCATTAAATAAAATGAATCTATTTGTAGGTTTGTGGGTTCGTTTAATTTTTAATTAATCACGTACAATATAGAGGCGCTGAGATTTGGACCCTCTCGTTAGGGATTATTCCACGCATGTCATTAGCCTTATTTAATATTCTGTCTCCTTTTTCTGACCTTTCCTTTTCCCCCACTCGTCCCCCCTGACGAGACGTGAAAGGTAGGTACATTAAAATCCTCGAATCTAAATTCTAACTCAAAACCTTTCCACTTTTGGTGGACCCTACCAAAAGTACTGCATTTCGTAAATTACATCGCCCATTCCATTTTTATCTCTGTGGTGAAGAACATTGTTTGTGAAAATGAATCAGTAGCTTAATCACAAATAACTATCGACGTGCTTAAAACATGCCAAGCATTTGAACGATCACAATGAACAATAATGAACATGTTTAAGTTATCGCAGTCATAGGTCAACGCGTGTGTAATCTCTAAGTCAACGCTCGTGTCGGTTTGTTTTTTGTTTTCGTCGTAAATAAATACAGTACACTAACAAAATCGGCGTTTACTATTAAATAATAATACAATAAATAGCATTTGCAAAATAGTAAGGAGTATCTAATACAAAAAAGTGAAAATTAAATTACAATTACCATGGCGACTGCTTTTCTTGACATTTGACTTGCAGACCGCCGGCTAAATGCAATAAAAAGCATGATAATAATAAATAAATAAATAAAAATAGCAGTTTTGGAATATTTTTAATATTTACACCGGTGAAATTCAAATATGTGATTACGCGGCAGGATTATACGTCGCGAAACGTAGATATTTTGACATTTAATTTTGATAAACTACCATGGTGAGAACTTGTTATCGCATAGCAATATGCCCGCCCTTAAAAGTTTATTAAACGTATCATAAATAATAAATAAATACATCTCTATACGTATATATGCAAGGGAAGCGATTTGCTGATGAATGTCGATAAGTCGAATGTGATGGTTTTTGAAAGAAATGAAAGTATGACTAAATGTGAAATCACTGTGAATGGGATTATACTTAAACAGGTAGAGAAATTTGTGCATCTAGGAATTATGTTTACTAGGGATGGAATGACCGAGAAAGATATTGAAAGGAGGGTGAATGCCGGGAACAGAGTAAACGGTGCACTTAAATCAACCTTGGCAAATAATGTTTGTCGCAAGAGGCAAAATTAGCAGTTCACAATGGAGTCCTGGTCCCGACCTTGATGTATGAGAGCGAAGTATGGACTTAGAAAAACAGGGATGAAAGTAGGTTAAATGCTGTCGAAATGCGATCTCTCAGGCGAATTTGTGGTAAAACTATGTACGATAGATGCACAAATGTTGAAATCCGTACATTATGCAAGGCTGAGACAAGCATTATCGACAAAATCATGAAAAAAGACATGTAAAGCGAATGGACAGGGACAAAACGACTAAAAATATTTACGATGTGAATTTTGATAAACGCAGCAACCAACGCGGAGTTCCTTTCTTGATTTTGTCTATAATGCTTATCTGCCTTACATAATGTACGGATCTCAACATTTGTGCATCTATCGCGCATAGTTTATTTATTTATATATACGCCCAATGGGCATTTTTATGGACATATTTATACATAGAAAATCAATATAAAAAAATTAGAAAGACTCGATGGTTTATAGTAGACTTTGTGGAGTGGAAGCGGGAGAGAGGTGTTTATAATTGAATTTGATTCAGTGATCGTTTGAAAGAAGACAACTTGTTATCAAATAAATCAAGACTGGTATGTTTGTTGGCAGACCTAAAAATTCTGGGCATAGGGGATGAAAACCATAGTTAGTTCTATGGTTATCGGTATGAAAGAGTAAGTTTTGTCTGAGGTTTATAGTTGGGATATTTAATTTTATTGAGCTCAGTAGTTCAGGCGCATCAAAGAGTGAGTTGAGAATTTTAAATAGGACTAGAAGGTTGGATTTATTTCAACGGTCTTGAAGAGAAGATATATTTAACTAGTACGTATATTGATCTCTGGATAAGCCCAACCTCCAGCCTATCTTTTTTTAAATCGATGCTGAACTGATTCAATATCCTTGATGTGAACATCATAATATGGAGACCAGATAACAGAGGAATACTCTAGGTACGGGCGAACTAGGGAACAGAAGAGAGTTTTAAGGGTTTTGATATTTTTAAGTCAATTGTGCTTCTGTTAATAAATCCAAGAAGTTTTAAGGATTTATTGATAACTTGTTCAATATGAATTGTAAAAGAAAGTTAAGTGTCAAGTATAATACCCAAATCTCGTATGCTAGACACAGATGATAATATTTTATTGTTCAGCAAGTAGTCGTATGTGATTGGATTTTCCAGACGAAAAAATCTCATAACCTTGCACTTACTTAAGTTGAGATGTAGATTGTTGGATGAGCACCAGGTGCTAAAAGACAATAAGTCAGATTGTCAGTCCATACTTCGCTCCCATACATAAAGGTCGGGACCAGGACGCCATTTTGAACTGCTAATCTTGCCTCTTTAATTTGATTTCTACAATATTAATGCTTATATCGGCCGTCGAATGACGATGAGACTACGGCCTTAGCTGAAAACGACATTTCCATTAAATCTCAGTTAAAGGAGTTTAGTCTTCGCATTAGCATTAAGAATTCAACTCTCGCATCTCACGAAAACAATTAAATCACTTAATTATTCGTAAATTAGATTTTCATAATATTAAGTTTGTCTCAGAATAATTAATATTCGCTATTTGCATTACAGCTTAGCTTGAGTATGGAAATTAGACTTACATACCGTGGGTATACAAGGAAAACCGGTTAACTGCAAAAAGCCAGTTTTACGTAAATTGAATTTTAAAGTTTGGATGTTCATTAAAAATCAAGATTGTTTTTTTTTTAATATTTATTATTCATGAAACATATGTTTACACATTACAGAATTTATATGAAATAAAAAGCAACAGAATTTTGAGAAAAAAAAAATAGGTAAGATAAGAAAAATAAAATCCGCATTTAGCTGATTTTCCTTGTAAAGAACGTACGTAAGAAGTACGCCGGTGACATTGTCTAACTGAATTTGAGTTGTATCAAATTCAACACTGTCTTCATCTTCGGATAACGCATCTATCACATTAGCGGAAGTGGAAAGACTCTTGTACTAATGATGGAATTCTTCGGAATGACTCCTGTTTTGCATAACCTTAACAATTTTAACATAGTTTTTCGCTGTAGTAAGGTTTCATTACGGCAGATATTTTTACTTCAATCAAAACTAGCTAAACTCACATAGTAGTTTACTTGCAATAAAAACTTTGGATGTGATATTGTTTTAGTAACGAAAACCAGACAAAGACATTTAACCGTTTTTTCTTGTATATTCATTATTAAAAACATAAACTTCAATTCAAAAGTAATTACTTCAAATCATTTAAGTGATTTTCTTTGTAAAGATTTGAGAAGAAATGCTATATATACGTTTTTACTCGCTCTACAATTCTCCGAAAATCAGTTCATGGTGGTAATATCATTTGACAGATTTTACTCGTACCTGTATATGGAGGATAACATTTTTAAGTTAATTGTATTCAGAACTCAAATATGCCAAAAACGTAGTTAACCGGTTTTCTTTCTATACCCACGATACATAAGTGATGAAATTATACAAATGGTGTAAGGAAGATTTTTTCTTATTTATGTTATTTTTTTACTAAATATCCGTTCAAAATAAGACTGATAATCCAAAAATATACAAATTATGCATGAAATGTTAAAATCAGAGTGGATTCTACATCAATAAATCAATTTGAAAGTATAGGCAAGCGCTTATCCTTAAGAAGAGGAAGTAGGCTAGCAACACGCGTGTATTAGGTATTTTATATTATGCATAAAAACACGTTTTTCGAAGGTAGATGTATCAACAATACATCAAGCGAGGCGACGTCCGACCGGACACAATGTAATTTTTTTTAAACCAAAAGAGATAAATCTTAAACTAAAGTTTCAAAGACTAAATTTGCGTTTGGCAGTAAACAATTATTTTCTCGGTCCACTCCATACAAATTTATTCAAAATGAAACACTTAGTAATTTTTCACTACTATTTTCAGGTATTCTGAATCCGGTGTAAATATAAACTAAACTAAAATATGTATATTCACAGATTAATACTTAGGTACTAAGGGGGTAGGCAATGTGTAGTGGAGGGGGGGGGGGGTTTCCTAATTATGGGGAATATTGATAGCAGGGGTGTAGAATTTTGGAATATAATATTATTAATTAAAGTTTTCTCAGAATATAGTTTTTTATAAAATATTACAAAGTGTTACAAAATATTATTACAAAATTACAAAGTTTTTTATTTAAAATAAATTTTAAATGTTTTCCCGCAAAGTAAGAAACAATAAATAATACACTATATATATATATATATAATTGAACATGTTTAATAAAAAAATATTTGAATGTTATTTTTTTTACACGGATAATTCCATTTTACTTTATACAGTTGAAAAATAACTTAACTTCCCATTTTAATACGAGCCCAGATATGAATACCAATTTGAACACCTCTTTATAAAGTTAAATAAAATTGATTCACCCCTTTACCGACATACATAATGAAATATTTCAATTCCCACATGGGGACAGTCGTGGGGACATTCGACTAAAACTAATATGAAAATGATCCAGGGTCTACAGTATTCTATAGTTAAGCGAATTGTACCTGCAGAGATTTACGAACAAAGAAATAATAATGATCTCCTGTACTAAACAATCAAAACTCTGCCTGTTCGAGGACTACTGTGGCTTTGCATCATTTTGGAACAATTTCATAGTAATACATTCAAGTTTAATCTCAAACATAACCATATTACACGCTTCACGTCTAATGATGGCTTGGTAGTACCAAAAGTATGTAATAAATATGGAAATAGAACTCTCAAATATTTAGTACCTAGAATTTTTAATTTATTTCCAAAAGAACTTAAATTTAACTCACATTGTAACAAGAGCAAAATAAGAGAGTGGCTACTACTACTAAGAGTTTATATATGAATAGTAGCTTAGGTGTAAATATTTTATTTTTTCATATATTTTCTTGTATTTAAAAAATAAATGTATATATTATTATTTGTATAAACATTTTTATTCTGATCTTTCCGGCTGTTAATTTGTATGTGTTATTCATTGTTTTTTATAAATGTAAATAATATTATTAAGTCAGTATAAATATAATCCTCATCAACAAGCTACAAAAAGTGGCTTGGTGGGATTTTAGTTTTAGTAAAAATATAACAAGTGAATTTTTTTTTAAATTGTAAAAATGTATAATTATGCTATTAAATAAATAAAATAAATAAATAAAGATCACACCCTTAAGATAAATTTCTTATAACGAAGGAACCTTCAAGGAGCAAATGCAATTTGTGAGAATGGTTTGATTTACATTTTTGGGAACACGGATAACTCAAGGGTGGTTGATTATACTACATTAAAATACCCTTATTTAATTCAACTAATGAAGACTACAGTTTTGTGTGAGAAATAGAATCAAAATTGTAAAACGGTAAGAGTTTTATAATTAAACTTTCATGGCGGTTTTGAGAAAGGCGTTCTTATTTAATATCGACCCAGATAATTCTCTTTCATTATTTTACAACAAATTAGTCAATATTATATACACGCTCAATGAGCATTTAGGGACATATGCAATCATATAAAATTATTATAAAGGAAAGTAGAAAGATGCAATGGTATATAGTAGACATGGTGGGAGTGGAAGCGAGAGAGAGGTGTTTATAATTGAATTTGTATCAGTGATCGTATGAAAGAAGACAACTTGTTATCAAAAAAATCAAGACTGGTATGTTTGTTGGCAGACTTAAGAATTCTGGGATTAGGGGAACGAAAACCATAGTTATTTCTATGGTTATCGGTATGAAAGAGTAAGTTTTATCTAAGGTTTCTAGTTGAGATTTTTAATTTTATTGAGCTCAGTAGTTCAGGCGCATCAAAGAGTGAGTTGAGAATTTTGAATAGGACTAGAAGGTTGGATTTATTTCAAAGGTCTTGAAGAGAAGATATATTTAAACTAGTACGTATATTGATTTCTGGATAAGCCCAACCTCCAGCCTATCTTTTTTTAAATCGATGCTGAACTGATTCAATATTTTTGAAGTGAACATCATAATATAGAGACCAGATAACAGAGGAATATTCTAGGTGCGAGCGAAATGGGGAACAGAAAAAAGTTTTAAGGGTAATGATATTGTTTAAGTCAATTGTGCTTCTGTTAATGAATCCAAGGAGTTTAAAGGATTTATTAGTAACATGTTTAATATGAATTGTAGAAGAAAGTTTAGTGTCAAGTATAACACCCAAATCTCGTATACTAGACACAGATGATAATATTTTATTGTTCAGCGAGTAGTCGTATGTGATTGGATTTTCCAGACGAAAAAATCTCATAACCTTGCACTTACTTAAATTGAGATGTAGATTATTGGATGAGCACCAGGTGCTAAAAGACAATAAGTCAGATTGTCAGTCCATACTTCGCTCCCATACATAAAGGTCGGGACCAGGACGCCATTTTGAACTGCTAATCTTGCCTCTTTAATTTGATTTCAACAATATTAATGCTTATATCGGCCGTCGAATGACGATGAGACTACGGCCTTAGCTGAAGACGACATTTTCCATTAAATCTCATACTAATACCTAACTCTTATACCTTAATCTTGTATACTAGACACAGGTGATAATATATTATCGTTTGGTGAGTTAGCAGTCGTATATGATTAGATTTTCCAGACGAAAAATCCATGTATATAACATGTATAAAAATATGAAGATTAATAGATACTCACATATTTCAATTAATGATTGAATAAGTACATATTATAAAACCTTATACTATATTTTATACTTTCTTTATAATGTATTTTAGGTACATATTTTTTTAATTAGTAGAAAAATTTGGGGGATCATTGAACCAATAGATATAAAGGAAAGCCGCCGCTGGTATATCATATTGACGATATAAATATTATAGATAGCCATAAATTTCACACCGTATTATTCTTCCCGGGTTTTACGGCTCATCGGCATGAATGATGACGCCATTTGAAGGAGGAGGTTCATATATTATTCATACATCCACAAGAGCACAGGCATCATTTAGAACGGACATTTCGTCGGATTAATTATTTAGAGCGTGTTTGTGTCTCACTGACAAGTTCTGTCAACATCTATGCGATGGCGAGGCAAGGGAAAGATACGAACTGTCGCGCCAGTGCGGGAGCTAGATTATCATAAATGATAATCAACCCCAATTTAAATAATTTCTTAAATCACGGATATCATAATCTAATTTTCCCCGTCTTTATTTATGGTGTCGTGGAATCTGTTTCGTGTAGTTATGAAAATTGTATAGAATTATTATTTACCAATGTTTTGTGGCGTGTATAAAATAAAAGATTTCAGTTTACATATTTTGTCTGGAGTTTTATTTAGAACTTAATTGACTAGAACCAAATAAAAATACAACGAATGAATACCAAATAATACTGTTTGAATATAGCCGTGGAAATTGGAACAATTTTACGTTAAATATTGTAAGTGAGCAGCAACGTCGTTTAAAAGGCAACCGGAATCAATGATGGTCTGGTTTAAGTTTCCGGTTGTTGGCGCCGTGTTGCTTCTCTGTGTTGGCAGGCTTGTCACCTGGAGTTTCATGTTTCCAGTGTTCCAAGTGCCCATAGTGGCAATAAAATCTCTGTTTTTAAGACAACATATTAAAATATGTCTTTGGAATACTGATGAAACCCCCTAAATGACAAAATTTGAGAAAAAAAGTTAAACATGAAGTTATATGTCATATTTCAAGCTAAACCAAATCTTCCGAGGTTCAGTTTCAAAAGAAAAAATACTTCGAATTATTTCGAAAGCAAACGCCGTACGTCATTATGATTATTTGCAAATAAATCTATGTTCAATGATTTAGTTATTACATTAAAATTATTGAAAGTTCGCCATAAATATGAATTTTGCCTATAATTAGATGCAACAAATAATTATTACTAAGACATTTATTTTTATTTCATTTATTTATTTAATTTTACAATACGCCCAAGGGGCATTCACAAAAAAATATATACGTAAGTACAAAAATAGTAAGTAATAATTTAAAAAATAAACTGTTTACATGTAGGAACAAAAAAGTATACCACGTTAATACCGCGTGAAAACACGGTACCGGGACACAATGCGTGGTTATTATAATCACGTGTTTACACGGCTGCGGGATACAAAGCACAAAAAAGGAGTGAGATACTGTATATTTTATTTTATTTTATTTTATTTTATTTTATTTTATTTTATTTTATTTCATTTCATTTTATTTTATTTTATTTTATTTTATTTTATTTTATTTTATTTTATTTTATTTTATTTTATTTTATTTTATTTTATTTCATTTCATTTCATTTCATTTCATTTCATTTCATTTCATTTCATTTCATTTCATTTCATTTCATTTCATTTCATTTCATTTCATTTCATTTCATTTCATTTTATTTTATTTTATTTTATTTTATTTTATTTTATTTTATTTTATTTTATTTTATTTTATTTTTGCGCCACAACAGGTCAGGAGGCTCAATTACAGTGGTGAATCGCATCACAGAACATCCAGGCTTGAGAAAAATCACATTTTATTTTTTGTGTTCTCACCGGGAATCGAACCTGGAACCTTCCGTGCGTGAGTCAAGCTTCTCGACCACTACGTTTCAATGCGGCTCTCCATAAAGGCCAATGTTAGCAATCTATTATACAAAAATGACTCATTAAATTATTTTAAATAAATATGAAAAGTTTTAATCGATTCGATCGAGAATTTTCATAATTATGACACTTTAAGAAACCCTTCACAAAGCATGAAATTTTACAAAAATGTGCCAGGCACAAGGTAAATTCTATGTGTATTTGGCCGGTGCTCAAAGTGTTAACAAATTAATTTTAAAAACAAATAATAAAAATTAGTTTACAGTAAGTAATATATAAGATAATTTTATTAATTTTTCCCGCCCATAAGGGTTTTACATACATGAAAGTTATATAAAATATGAGTATATAAACAACATTAAATTAAAAAAATACAATATAAAGCAACAAAAGATAGAACAGTGTTTAGAAGTAAAGTTGGTATAAAAAAAGAAGATGAGTATATAAACAACATAATTTTTTTTTAAATACAATATAAAGTGATAAAATATAGAGCTGTGTTTAGAAGTTAAATTGGTTTTAAAAAAAAAAAAAAGACAAGCTAAAGAAATGCAGTTAAACGTTTAAAGCAGCTGGGTACTGTTACAAAATACAATATGAACAGAATATTAAGTTCTGTTTGATATGGAACATATACATTGATATTTAAAATTTACAAGACTCACGTTAAAGACATCGATGTTGTTAGCATATTGGTTTGCGAGTGCATGCATCCGCACTACTGGTGAATTCGCGCTGTAATTGGTCGATGATGGACCGCAGTAGAACAGAGTATTGCATCGGGTAACTCGACCAGGCACTCGCACATTAATCAAATTGAAAGTTCACAACAATCGCACAATAATAATATAATATACGGTACACAAAAATATTCGATAAATTAATTTCAGAAAGAGGTAAGATAATAATAAAACATCATACATCAGAAAATTCGAGTTGACCATCGACAAACATCGATAAATGCCCGACCATCTCATTATAAAATTTCCCCTGTGGTATGCTGAAACCATTGTTTACCACACAGTATCGTATGGATCAGTGTGGCAAACGACATCAGAATACATAATAGATGTGCAAGGCGGTTACCTTTGACATAGCTTGGCCCAAAGCTAGATGCAGTAAACGGAACACGAGACGAAGTGTACCGCCTGCATAGTGCTGGGAAGGTGTATTAGCCAACTAGCCGAAAGCCTGTTCGTTCAGCTGAACTAACCAATAGAGAAATATCACATACTACGAATACCGATAAAAATATATGAAATGGATTTATAATAATCAATGTTGTTTTCAAAATCAATATGGATATTGTGGAGAAATGTTTTCATACATAAATGTAAAAAATAAATTCAATAAAAATACGTTCGTAGAAAAACGCGACGTGTTCGGCCTTGCTTGTTGTGACGTCAAGATTCGTGATATTGTTCTACACGAAGTTCAATGGCAAAGAACAAATAAAAATCATCGTCATCGTTCCCTTCCACAGGACACTGTATTGGTACACCAATCGCGGCGTATCTTGATCATTTTTGTCACATGAAGGTAAGATTATCAGTCTTACGCTTCAGGTACCAGTCCAGGGACCATGAAATATTCTTGTGTGAAAACACCCTTTTTAATAAATATTTCATATCAACCATGTCGGGAATCGAACCCGCATGGCAGGCTAACGCGCTGACCATTACACCACGAGGCCGACACTAAATACAAATTAATCGTGACATATTAGGGGCGTGGCCAATGGAATAACCGTTTTTGATGGAATTTAAAATTACAAATTTAAAATTATTTTTTATGCCACTAATAATTAGCAAAAAAAAAATTTACTGGTCAGTATTTTAAAGACCTTTGTTAATTTAAAAATGTAAATAAAATAAACGTGATATTTCCCTATTATGAAACTGACCGAAAAGCCTATAAAAATTATTACCTGAGCCCCGATCACAATGGGAAATTATATTTACAATATTTTGATGAGATGTTTGTAGACAGAAGACTAGATTTCATCCCCTAGAATCATTAACAAATTACGACCAAGATGAAGAACAGGCATTTAGGCTTAGGAATTTACAGGGCTTATAACTGGTCATTGGCTGGTTTAAGTAACCATTTTATACACTGTGCAACATTTACCTTTTCGACTATGTTTGAACATCAATATTTCTTCAATCCTTTCAATTGTTGATTTTATTTTTTCAAAAAATTAATAAAATTACAGTAATAGACATAAGCTATTGTGATGCAAATAAATACAGCTTTTGGTACCATTCCTGTTTGCAATATGGTTATGTGGAAGAATGACAATATCCGACAAAGGCCCTCCATATTATTTGCCAAACACATAGTGAAAGGGGCAGTGAAGGAGTTAAATTCAAGTAAAATCGCGAAATACAATATTTAAGGTTTTAAAATAGTTTTCGTTTATTGACAAAAAAAATTGCTTTTTTAAATGAACGAAACTGATAGGAAGAACCACGGTCTTTAAAACGGTTTCGGGTATGTGTAGGAATGTACTTGTTGATGTAAGAAATTTATTTATTTATTTCACATAAAACTTTTTTTTATTTTTTATTTTTTATATGAACACCTAACCGGGCATAACCGGTGTCGAGGCAATTATTTACATTATTTTAATATTATATTCTAATTTCAGTAGTTTGTATTTATAATAATATACGCGCATACACACAAAACACATAAATGTATGCATAGATGTACACATACATTTATAAATAAACAGTCAAATCAATAATAATAATAATAAGAAAAAAAACATAAAAGTAGTAATATAATACACTGCAGATATTGAGCCGAGAAGCATGCTACCGTCTTTTGACTCCTCTACACCGGCCAGCTGCCGGTCCTCCAACATCCGCACAAATACCTATGTACATATACGGCAATGTTTTATATGATAATCAAAACACTGTGTGTATGTATTAAGAAGCTGAAAGCTTTATTGTTGTAAAGATAGATGTTTATATATATTTTCAGTTTCAGCGCTGCAGAACAGTGTTTATTCAAAATATATGATAAGATTCAAATTAATTTCCCACTAGAGAGTCTAGAGACTTTTCCGTGGTACAATTTTTAAGACAGTTTTTTTTACACACATACATACATATGTACACTCCCACACTACCAGAAGTCAAACTAGAGAATAGGTCATGGGGTCTACGACAAACTATGAATTCGGACAAAAAAAATCAGATTTCTGGGCCCTAAAATATTCAATATGTTACCCGAACATTGCAAAACCATGACCCGCATTCAACTAAATAAAATAATGGTTACTGGGTTTAGGTACAGAAAAATTGGAAAATTCACTCAAAAACATTCTTAAATACTAAATAGAACAAATTAATATTGTTTAACTGAATATTAAATTAATTAGTAAGTAGTGATGTTTATTTTGCATAAAAATGTTTGCCTTTAAACAGGTTGTACCCAGTTAGGCAGACTAGATATGATCCAGAGAAATCTATTACCTAAGCGTGTATGTAGTAGATAAAAAAAATATATTTTTGTAAATAAACCGTGATTATTATTATTAAATTCTTTTTAACAGTTACCATAAATAAGGGTATTTTTTTATTAAAATTTTCCTATGAAACAAACAATTTTTAAAAATACTTTAATGTTGCAGATAAAAATGCTATTTAATTTTCATATCTCCATAACTTTGACGAATAAAAACTTTCACCGCTTTCAAAATATTACTGAAAACCTTTTCGTGAATTTATTGAGTTAAGGCATTCTTAAAAACGAGGCATTTTGGTAACTTATAGAGGAAGAAGTGTGTAAGCTAGTTATCGGATAACTCATCTAATTTGGGGTAGCGTGCCAAAGTGACTTACCAAAGTGTTCCCTTGCTAAATCAATGCGTTATTAGTACCGCTTTTATACTGAGTTTGTCGTCATAAAGAAAATTACTCCGTGAAAGAAAAATGAAGAAAAAAGAGAAAATATGGCGCACAAGATTGATTTCATTTTCAAATTATGTGGATAATTATTTTAATTGGTTGCGTATTTGTTTATTTTTCAGTATTATAACTTTATCTGCCGCGTACGTAATATTCAGCACGTTTGCCTATCATGCAAGAGGTCTCGAGTTCGATTTTCGACATGATTGTTAGGAAACATTTATTTAAAAGGGTGTTTTACATTAGTATGCAGAAAGTTGTTCGCCATAAAAAAGCTTTTATGAAAAGGAGCAAATAAATAATATTGTAAATAAAATGAGAAAACTTATACATGTACTTATTAAATTAAGAAATACATTAACCATCGAAAAATTAAAATCAATTTACTCTGCATTCGCCCAATCCATATTACAGTACGGAATAATCGGATGGGGTGGTGCTTTTAAAACAAATATTTTACCGGTTGAAAAAATACAAAAATTCATTATAAAAGTTATTTTGAAAAAACCGTCTACTTTCCCACTGTTCAATTATTTAAAAAATTTAAGGTTTTAGATGTAAAATTGTTATATAAAAAGAATTGTTTGCTTCAAATACATAAAGACAAAATAAATCGAAGTATTTCTAGGTCACAAAACGTAAGCACGTGACCTAGAACAGTTGGTAATATCTTAATTCCCAAATTAAAAACAACTACCGCACAACATCATTATACTTACAGAGGAATATTTTTCATTGATGAAATGAACTAGGATAGTAAAAAGTACAGTCAGGAATACAATATATTTAAGAAAGAAGTGAAAAGTTACATTTATCATTCTTTTTTATGTAACACTGATGAAAAACATCGTTTATATATTTTTTTTGTAATTTATATATGTTATCCTAAAAATAAATCTTTATGATGCGAATGTGTCTGGTTGTAGAAGTCGAGGAAGGCCGAGAAAGACATGGCATGATCAAGTACAACAAATTCTTGAAAGTGGTCATGTGAAAAGTCGGAATAATCGACGTGCGTGCATGAGAAGATGTATGAATGTGAAGGAAGCAAAGGAAGTGTGCCAGGACAGAGTGGTGTGGCGTTCTATCCTCTCTGCCTACCCCTCTGGGGAAATGGCGTGATGGTTAGTTAGTTAGTTAATCCTAAAAATATTAATAATCAAAATAAAATAATAAACTATAGTAAGACGTCACTCCCCATTATGCACACAAGAATTGTTTATTTCTTTTACGCAATGGTAAAGGCGGCCTCCGTGGTGTAGTGGTCAAGACGCTTGATTCACGCACGGAAGGTTCCGGGTTCGATTCCCGGTGAGAACACAAAAATTAAAATGTGATTTTTCTCAAGCCTGGGTGCTCTGTGATGTAATTCACCACTGTAATTAGGCCTCCTGGCCTGTTGTGGTGCAAAAAATATGTAAAATGTAAAAAAAAAAAGTTATTGTAAATATATGTATTCAATTAATGTAAAAAAATATATTAAGTGGAAATTTTGTATTTTTATTTGTTATCTGAACAAAAAAAAATTAATAATAATCAAATCTACGTTACAACTAACGCTACAGCTGCACTGACCACTGCACCACGATGCCAAAAAATGACTTTTATATTACCTTTTCTAAAATGTTCTTCATCTCTGTTGTAATATGTTAACATTAACAGCCCCTCAGTTGAATCCAGTAGCTGTCTTCAAAAATTTGAACAAAGTCAAAATATTGTTAAAGTTTTTTAATTATTTTTTTTTGTGTGTACAACTGAACCTACGCCGTCAATAATTCCTTTAATAAAATTAACCGCACGTTTAAAATATATAATTTATGATGACTACTCTAAGCCTAATTAGTGTAAAATGCAGCCCTATTATATTCGACATTCAGTGAAAAGCTTCCTAAGGCTATGAGGTCCCGATATTCGGAAAACACCCAATTAGATTACATAACAGAGTTTCCTGTTTCAATCACTAGAGCTTAAAGCTCGAATCGACGTATTGAAGGGAGGTTTTTTTAAATCACGTATTTCCTTTGGGACAAAATTCTCTCGCATGTTTTGACTGAGCAGACCTTTGAACAAATAAATCCATACGGACATATTACATGTTTATACGCTTGTAAATTCAACATAATATATTTTAAATAAATTGGCGTATCTCCATCTATATCTCCATTTATATCGATCGACAGGTTATAAAATTAACCCTTATGGATTGGTATATAAACGGTTCATTAAATTAAGATATAAAAGTATGAAATTTGGTAAAATATCTTGAATAAAACACTTTTATTAGATTCAGTTCTATGTTTATTGTTTTAAATTATATGGGACGCGTTTCGTCTTGTTAGGACATTATCAAACTGACTTTAATATTTACAAAGTGTCCTTATATACTAACAATAATTGCTGTTTTATAATATAGGTACATAATAGTGCGAAGAGTTTATGGGGGAATTTAACAAGTATAAGGAATTTTTATATTAACCAAGAAAAGTAAAGTAATTAAAAATCTAAATTTATTTCAACAGAGAGGGACAACATTTTTGAGAAGGGC
Source organism: Micrasema longulum (assembly GCF_059751315.1). Classification (NCBI taxonomy): domain Eukaryota; kingdom Metazoa; phylum Arthropoda; class Insecta; order Trichoptera; family Brachycentridae; genus Micrasema; species Micrasema longulum. The sequence continues at coordinate 227,829 of NW_028277962.1, forward strand.
ATAAGAGATGAATAAAACATTTATGCTTCTTACTTCTTTTTTACATATTAGATTGATGATTTTAATATCTACGAACACGCACAGCGCAAATATCTATATTTCTCTGAAGACCGCAAGTAAATCTTAGGAGGAGTTCAGTGACATCCCACGTACAGGGTAATTATATATATAAAGATAAATATAGAACATAAGAAAACTATACGTCAGCGCTCCTTTGTCTCTGCTTTCCAGAATTACCAGTTGACAACAGCAAACACTCGTGTCGAGATTAACAAAGTAAAACATGATAAAATTAATGTTTCCGTGACGCTTCAGTATCAAGTTTCGGTAATCAAAGGATGCAACTGAATTATAAGCACGACGAGTGTTGACAATGCAATTAGCGTGACACTTTGAAGATAAATATTCATTTAAAATTGCCAACAATAACAAATGTAAAGTTGTTATTTAATCAAGTAAAATAAAAAATTTAATCGGCTAAATTGATCTAAGTGTCATCACAGCATTTCATAATGAAGGGGCAGTGAAACCAGTAGAGTTGAATTAAATTTTAATCGCAGTTTACTTAATTCATATTTCAAGAGCAAACACGGTCTTATTTTTCTTTTTAGATTTAATTATATATGACCAAATACATCGTTTTCAACTGTACATATTACATTAATAACAATAATAATAATATAAATAATAATCAAAGTTTATTAACAAAAATAACAATAACTTTATCTACTACATAAACCATGGGTCCATGCGATCAATTTCCTCCTGAAAATAATAGAAAAAACACTTTTAGTATAATTATAATCAAAAAAAAAATACAATTTCTTTATCTAATACATATGTACATACTTAGGTAATAGATTTCTCTGGCTCATGTCTAGTCTGCCTAACTAGGTACAACCTGTTTTAAGGCAGACATTTTTATGCAAAAATAAACAATAACATTACAACCTACTTGTTAATATACTATACAGTTATACAATATACTATACAGTTATACAATATTCATTTATTAGGAATTTATTTTTAGTAAATTTTCCGATTTTTCTCGACCTAAATCCAGTAATCATTTTTTTACAAATTTGTTAGATTAAATCCGGGTCATGGTTTTGCAATTTTTGAGTAACATATTGAATATTTTGGGGCCCAGAAACCTGAAATTTCTTTGCCCGAATTCAGAGTCTGTGATAGACCCCATGACCCATCCTCTAGTTTGATTTCTGGTAGTGTGGGAGTGTTTCTTTTGGGATTTGATAGAATAATTTACTTGCACAAACATTATTATTCTAAAAATATATAATTGTCTTATATCTAAGATCTCGAATTCCTCAAATAACTTGACGCTGGGGTACCTGAAGGGCTTTTTAAAAATTATTTTAATGATTGATTTTTCAGCAATTACATTACATATTTTATTTGTACGAAATTATATACATGTGTGTGTTGTATCTTATCTCTATTTTGATCATATTTAATGTAATTTGTTTGATTTACATCACGTGTATGTGGGTATATTCAATTTTGTATCAGTGCTTACAATAAAAAGCGGTAAGCCGTGTAACATATTTAAAAAGCATATTGAAGAATTATTGTTCCTTAATAAAATGAAATAAATATAAATATATACAATCACTTTCGTAAAACTCCCTTTATTATATTACAAAACTGGCTCTAAATAAATTTTCCAAAATAATAATCGTTTGAGTACGCGCATGGCTAATAATACATAAGGAAACGATTGCATTTTGAACGTGACTCAAGAGACACACCAATAGAGTAGTATATAATAGAGTAGACTCTGCTGTCGAGTGTCTGTTGTCTATTGCACACAAAGCGTTTCAGTTACGAGGGTTTCAAGTTTGAAATACGAACAGCTTTTGTCTATGGTATCCGCCATACTGGGCATCGTAACGTTCAATATCTAGATGGCGTTGCATAAATCCAGCGATCGCTTAACTTTATTCAGATTATTTAAAATTATCAACAATATTTTGAGTTTGCTAAAATTTGTATTGACAAGGACTGAATTTAACCCCCTTAGGAGTAATTAAAATTAATATATTGTTGATGAAACTGGTCCAAGGTATAAAAATTAAAAAATATTTTGAGACTTTGCCTAGGGCGTTCAGTTAGATGAATCTCGCCCGCATCAATAGAGGTCGTTAATTTCACAAAAATCAACAGTTGGAGGAACTTACAAAATATGTTTGTTCAAACACAGGAATGTGAATGTCACACTGTGTAAATTGGCCACTCAAACCAGCCGATGACTGCTTTTTATCCACATTGCTTTATTTAAAAGTACTTCATCTCTGTTGTAATATGTTATTTTCAAAATGATGTCTAAAACATTGTCAACATATGATCGTCGCGTTCATTATTCAAACATCTTTAACTCTCCTTTCCCGGTAATCTGTAGCCAGTACACATTACATCTAATAACTTTTATATCTCTGTAAATATAATAAATACTCTGTTAAGATTTTCGGTATTCCTACATTATACATTTACGTGTCGATTGAACCTATTTATTAATAAACAATGAATACTTATTGGGCACAGAAAAGCATTATATCAGAAATTGGAGTTAAATCATCTATACAATCAAAAACTTATGGATGTGTCGCATCATCGCGGCGATTTAGTAAAAGAGTACCGATTATACGATTGTCTCACTTCTGATGCTATAAATATGTTCACGAGCGAGAGAGACAGTATCACGCGTGACGCAAGCCAGCCTGTACCGCTGGCCATAAGTCGCCAGTTGCTCTCAGTTGCTCTAAGAGCTCCGCTAAAGGTGGTCTGTTGCTTTTGCTATGAGCATAAGCAAATGTTTATAGAAATTATATTGCAAATTTTATCATTTTTGACTTCAAATATAATTTATTGAAGTATATTGCCTATAAATGTTTCATTTTTCAGATCGTAAATCCCCACGTTTGGTATGTGTATTGACTACACAGCACCACAATGCAAGAGGTCTCGCTTTTGATTCTCGACATAGTTGACATAAAATATTTATTTTAAAAAAAATTGTTTTTACACTAGAATATTTCATAGTAATTGGAGCGTATTACTTGAAGGGTAAGACTGAGCATTATTGACAGAATCAAGAAAGGGGTGCTGCGTTGGTTTGGACATGTAGAGCGAATGGACAGCGAAAGAACGGCTAAAAGGATCTACGATGCAAATGTTGATGGATGCAGAAAACGAGGAAAACCGAGAAAGACATGGCACGATCAATTCCATCAAATACTTGAAGATGGACATGTCAAAGGTAGGAATAATCGACGTGCGTGCATGAGAAGATGTATGAATGTAGATGAAGCGAGGTCTGTATGCCAAGATAGAGTGTTATGGCGTTCTATCCTCTCTGCCTACGGAAACGGCGTGATTGTTTGTTTGTTGTTTGTTTGTTTGTAAGACTGATCATCTTACCCTCATGTAACAAAAATGATCGAGATACGCTGCGATTGTTTTATCAGTGCAGTGCCCTATTCACCATTATGTGCGGTAAGGGAATGGCGATGATGATTTTAAATATATGTATGCTTTCACTTTCCATTATATTGTATCTCCAATAGGATACTAATTTATATAATACAATATGTATCGTTGTAATGTAAATAAATAAATAATAAATGAAATTTAAAGTCAAACGCGTAGAATTAATAAGAGTCCAGAAACCGCATACGCGCATCAAACCCGATTTGAATTCAACCATGCCGTGTTGTGTCGTTTTAAAGTATATAAATACTGCTGGGATCTTAAAGAAACGGGGTGGGATCACATTTCATGTGTAAGTAGCAAATGCATTACTTAAAAATTGAATTATTTTTCCATCTATCAGATTGTGAAAGAAAACAAAATGTACCTTCTGGACTCTTCTTAATTCTATGGCCAAACATTTAGAATAACTGATTTGCATTGTACGTACGCAGATGTTTACAAAATAAATTTTAAACAATTCCTTAGTAAGCAATCCTGATATATATCTGCATTAGTGGAATCAAGTTGAAATAAATCTTGCTGCCCTATCGAAGAAAACCTTTTCTTCAAAGGAAAAATGATCGAAATAGTACGTATTTTAAAAATTCATTTTCCTCTTTTCTATCATAAGCTATTTTTAAATTTCACGATCTAACCCTGAAAACCATAATTATCGTCGCTCTCCTACCTGTCCCAGATGGTGCATGGGGCACTGAATTGTTATGTACTTTAATAGCAGCCACCAAATATTGTAAAAAATGGTATATATCAATTTGCATTTATCTGTAGTAGCATTTTATTTTTATCAAACAAAGAAAACATAGATAAACTAACTGTATTACAAAATAAAGCCTTTAGAATCATTTTTTAAAAAAACAGATACACGAGGGTAAAGTCGATGGTAAATGAAATGAAATTATTAACATATAAACAAAGAATATTTTACAATACAATGATATTTGTTCATAAAATTATAAACTCTAATAAAAAAACAGAATTTTGGAAAAAAATTGATCGGAACCAGCATGAACACGATCACAATACTAGAGAAAAGAACAAAATTAGACTTCCATTTAGGAAAAAGGCAAAGTCACAAACTTCAATTTTTTTTAAAGCAATTAAAAAGTATTACGAAATGGAAAAAAATATTTATGAAGAAAAAAACATATCAAAATTTAAAATAATGGTCAAGACATATGTGATAAACAATTTATAAATTAAATATATTTTCAATGTTATTATTAGAACACACATAACAATATGTATGATATGTGTGCCCTACTTTAAGATTCAAATAAAAAAAAATAAAAAAAATAAACTTTTTTAAAGCTATACAGTACTCAACATTATTTTTGGTACGTGTACAAGTGTACACACACAAATCTGGATTTTCTCCCAAGGGGGAGTAGGTATATATTTTTATTTATATCCCTACAGAGATGAGGTAGATTTTTTTTTTCCAAATTCAGGATTATGGATATTCGAGCGTTTACAGGGCTTATGACCTGTCATTGGCTGGGTTAAGTGGCCACTTTAAGTAGGTACCACAACATTCCCCATTCCGCTTATTAGCGAATATCCACACATTCGAATATCCATAATCCTGAATTTGGAAAAAAAAAATTCTACCTCATCTCTGTAGGGATATAAATAAAAAATATATATAAAAAAACTATACAGTACTGTCGAGTAAAAAAATATTTTTTTACTACTTATTAACAGCATAAAAAATATTTAAATTTATAATTTTAAATTCCGACGAAAACGGTAATTGTATTTGCCCCGCCCCTAATACGTCACGATCCATGTTTATTTTGAACTTTGTTTGAAACCGTTTATTTTTTTAAAAAACATCGTCATGCATCTTGACGTCACAATTAACAATGCCAAACATGTCGCGTTTTTCTAGGGACACATTTTTGGATTATTGATTTTTTATGTTATGTATGAAAAAATTTCTCCACAATATCAATACTAATTTTAAAAGTACATTTTTTTTTTCCAAATCCATTTCATATATTTTTATCGGAATTTGTAGTGATATTTCCCTATTGTAAATAAATACTTTAAATATTATTAATATTTGAAGCATTAACTTTTTTGTCTACTGGTTTCGAGACGTACCCGACTCTTAGTCAGGACACCAATTGAACCAACATGCAAAACCCAATGTTATTTCAATGAGGAACTTCAGCCCTACGGGAAATTGGATACAAAAAATGTTGTCTTGCGTGGGGTAAAAATTAGAGCATTAAATTGTTGTTCAAAGTTTATTGAAAATGTACAGAAAAAAATAATAAAAACGCACTACTTTGAATGACGTCACTGGTTCATGTGAATCAACCTATGATCTGAGAGCTATGGAAGATTTCCGGTCTGCTTGTCGCTTCTGGACCAATGGGAAGAACTGAATGAGAATAAGCGGAAATGAACCTCTGACGTTACACAAGGAGTTATTTCAGAAATACAAAACTTCAAAAAATCGTAGCGCTGATAAAAATTGAAAAAAAATTTTTACTTGGCTTAATAGTGTATTAACAAATAATTTTATTAAACACTGAACTTCCTCATTGGCGTCCTGATGAAGAGACGGCTACGTCTCGAATCCGGTAGACATAGAAAAGTGGTCATATACGAATATTTAATAACATTTAGATAGATCTATTTAGTGTTAGTTTATTTTACTCCCTTGACAAAGGAACAATCATGCTCTGAAACCGGCCAGCATTTTACACAGTAAATATTTAGTTATATTATTGTTATCTCTTAATTTGCTGGTTCCTTAATTTTCCTAAAAACTCCTGGGGAATATTATATAAAGTAAGTTTTATTGATAATTACAGACAGACAAATCCAGCCAATCTGCAAGCATTTGGACTTACTCAAACATTGTTGAATTACTACTTGGTAAAAGAAGAAGTATAAAAATTGGAAAATTGTTTTCAGGCGTTGCCTAGTAGGTGATTTGGTTCAGCCGGATGAATCTCACCAACATCATAAAGGTTTCAGCTCCTTTACTTCACAAAAGTCAACAGATGGAAGAGTTGAGGAAATGTGGATGTTCAAACATGGGCAGAATGGTGAATGTTACACAGTGTGTAAAGTAGCCACTTAAACCAGCCAATGACAGGTCATAAGCCCTGTAAATGCCTAAACTTCCATATTCCCTTCTCAAAACGTTTTCTCTCCCTGTTGAAATAAATTAAAAAATACTTCCTTCCAAGGTGATGCCACTGTATGACATCACCAAGACTATTTTAAATGTCATAAACTTTTCTGCTCACATAAATTTGAAATACACATTTTATCATGACATTCACAACCATGACACGCGTAACTCAAAAAATCTTCGCGTTACTAAATTTTTCTCAACGAAGTTCGGAAAAAAGTCTCTAGAAAATATTAGAAATTCCAAATTTAATAAACTGCCAGATAAGCTTAAAAACGAAAAGTTGAATAGCAAAACCAAAAATGTCGCAATAAACAAATATTACTTAAATCTTTTTGATAGTGATAGATATTAATGTAATTGATATAAATAATATTTATTGAAAAAAAAAAACAAACAGTTAATTTTGGAGTACCACGAGGATATATTTTGGGTCCACTGTTATATTTTATATATTAATGACTTATCACTGTACAATTTTAAAGGAAAAATTATTATGTATGCCGACGACATTGGACTATCCTATAAAAATCAAACAGACGTATTAACAAACAATGACATAAACGAAGACCTTACTATGTTGACTAAATAGACAAGAACAAACTTACTTACACTTAATGGAAAAAAATGCAATTTTGAATCTAGAAAAAAATGACATAAAGTTTACACAAATAATGAACGACTTACTGAAATTGAAAATGTTAAATACTTAGGACTAACAATAGACAGACAATTGACATGGACAATTCATATCAACAATTTAATTACAAAGTGGCGACATTACCGAATCTTTTTTTTTAAATTAAAAAATTTGTTCCAAAAACGAAAAAAAATCTAATGTACGAAGCCTAAGTAAAAACTAAAATATGTTATATGCAACTTCTATTCAAACAGGAAATCAAAATGATATAAGCAGACTACAAAGACAACAAAATAAAATATTAAAGTTAGTATATGACCTATCCTATCTAACAGCAACTAAACTAAATATTTTTTTTCCAATTGATCTCTTTAATCTAGAATCCTTAAATTTTTTTCATAAATAAGCCACTGATGTAATAATTGTAGACGAAAAACTAAAACTTGAAAAAAACTGTAGTAAACATGGACAAATACGAGAATATCAGAAAAATATCATAATCCAACCTTCTAAAACGAGAAAAGGACAGTCGAAACTAATAAACCATGGACTGAAATTATACAATAAACTACCAGTCAAAACTAAACAAAAGACCCCACAACCTTTACAAAAGATGCTAAAATATTATCATTAACTGTAGAATGTGAATTTCAAAAGTAAAAATATTTTGTTAAATGTATGTATCCTGTAAAGGTTTATCAATGAATTTTTTTATTTTTTTTAAATGTAGATAGTGTAAAGTACCGTGTTTTGTGTTTCTTATATTATGTTTGCTTGCCACTTTGGAGTGTATTAACCATGTATGATAATATTATGTATTGTCACAAAAATCTTTTCTTTTTATGTACGGTCCCAAATGATTTTTTTTATAACTCCTGGGAGTACAAAATCTACTAAATGTATTATATGTTAATAATTTTTTGAAAATATTTATAAAACATTTTCAAAAAACACATTAAAACAAATATTTGGTTCATTCGTTTGAATTTAAAGTTGTATGCATGAAAAATGGTTTTATGTAGATACTATCAAAGGATTCTCCTTGTTAGAAATTGTTTATCGTCTGGTCGCCATTTTATCAGCATTTCCTTCCGCTGCACTTCCTCTATTATGCATTTTTTATTGTTCCCTTTGCTAAACACGCTTCGTGCCTTTCGTCCGGGGTGAGTAGATTATATTTTAAAGTCTTTTCGATGCAAATTTACAATGACCTACAAAACAGGTTCAAAGTACCTTAAAATATATTATACAAACTCAAATTTCTTTGAACATGTTTGACTTAAAATACTCTTGATATTCTGAAGTTTGGTTTGCTTTATATTAAGATGCAAATTTTTCAGATTTGACTTTATGGATTCGCATGAATAAACTAGGTACATTGAAACTTTGTTTCAAATTGAGTATGGTCTTTGTATTAATTAACACATAACTTTAATCATGAATATTTTGAATGTAAAATGTTTGAAGACACGAACTGGATTCCACCGACAGGGGTGCTATTCAGAATCTTCTCGCAGGGGCAGAGTAGTTCATTTTTGGATTTATATTTTTTGCATGCGACTATATTTTGATTCATATACGGCCACACTTATGATTAAACGTTAAGTTACGTAAAAAAAATACGAACACGTGAAACTGAAAATGATAATTCTCTAAATGTGTTGCAACTGAGAGGGAAAACATTTTTGAGGGGGAAATATGGAAGTCTAGGCATTTACGAGGTCTGATCAGAAAATAACGAGAACTTTTAAATTTTGCGGGTTCGGGGCGTCCGATTGTTAATTATTATGTTGATATACATGCCTCTGAAGTATACTAAAATTTTCAGTTGTAAATATTGTTTACTTTGTCTGTGGCAGCCGCTAAGGTTAGACGTGTTTTTATGAGTTCGGCGATTTTCGTTTGTTAAAAAAAAGGATCAAAGAATTCGTATCAAATTTTGTATAAAAAAATAAATAAAGGTAACAAAGTGTGTGAAATATAACAAAGGTCTATGGTGAGTCTGTTATAAGTAAAACAAGAGTTTACGAGTGGTATAAGTATTTCCAAGGTGGCCGTGAAGACGTTGAAGATGACGAACGGTCCGGACGCCCCAGCACATCAACAACCGATTAAAACGTGAAAAAGGGGAATAAAATGGTTATGAACGATCCCCAAATTTTAACCAGAGAAGTCGCTGATGACGTTGGCACATTTTTCGAATGTTTTGTGTGTGTATGTAAAATTTTGACAATCTGACTCTTCAAACCCGCAAATTTCTGAAATTTCCATTATTTTCTGAAAACACCTCGCACGGGGCTTATGACCTGTCTGGCTGGTATAAGTGGCCACTTTACACATTGTGTAACGTTCACCATTCTGCCCATGTTTAAACATCCACGTTTCCTCAAGTCTTCCATCTGTTGCCTTTTGAGTAGTAAAAGAGCTGAAACCTCTATCACGGGGTTGAGATTCATCCGGTCGAACTAATCCACCTACTAGGCAACGCCTGAAAACAATTTTTCAATTATCTTACTTCTTATACCAGTTTGTCGTAGTAGTTTATAAACAATGTTTTGAGTTATTCAGATCTAAAATTGTTGCAACGGAGAGGGAAATTTTTTTTAAGGAGGGAATAAATAACTCCCTAGGGAGGAAATCTAGCATGTCTACAAACATTTGGACATATTCAAAACATTGTTGATGATGATTCTCATTTAGAACATTATTACTGAAAACACTTAATTAGGTTGAATTTACTAAACCGTATCAGTTTTTTCCGTCATTAAAACAATTTTATAACTGACATTTCGTAGCTCCAATATATTAAGCAAAGTGTAATCGCATGCAAAAATTTTAAATTTCCAATTTTTTTTTTCTAATCCCCACGATAATATTCATAATTACACCTCAGGATTCTGGTTCAATTTCGCACACAAAACTGTATTCCTCATCCGTCCGGAGACAGACAAAACAGATTATAAAATAGGTGCGAATAGGTATGGTTAGTAATAATAGTTATTATTTCTACGTTTTTGTTCATTCTTTAATTTAATTCATTGATTTGACAAAAATGAGTTCCGTCAATTAGAACAGAAAAAGTCTTTGAAAATCTTATGGACTGTTTTTTTCCTTGTTGAATTATTTGATTTCATCTTCTTTTTAGTCGTTTGCTCTTGGCAGGGCAGTCGTAATCACGTCGGCAGGACGGAGTAAGTCGCTACGATCCGCCCACATCCGCTTCCATCTTCAGCGCTTCTGGAGGCCTCCTGAAGAGGGGCGCCAGTCGTTTCTGTCACCAAATCTGTCCATCTGTTCCGCGAGATCAAGTTTCCTCAGCTCGTCCTTGTACCACTCATTTTTCCATAATGACTCTTCGTCTCGTAACGTGGCCGAAGTAACCGAGAACGCGGATTTGTACCGTGGAAGAAAGACGCTGTTCAATACCCAGTTCTCAGATTATAAAGACATTAGTCATTAAGGGCTGTTCATGGTATCCGCAGCATTCTACACCAGCACCACATTTCAAAAGGCGTCTATCTTTCTTCGTTCTCTTTCTTCCAGGGTCCGTGTTTCTGCGGCGTACAATAATGTACAAAAAAATAGGGTCTTGACCAGTGGCGGCTTTCCTTTATGTCCATTGAATGACCCCCCAAAATTTGCCATCAATTAAAATATTTACTTGAAATTCATTATATAAAAAGTGTATAATACTAGTTTAATGCAATTAGGTTTTATAATATTTAAAAAAAAAACGTTCATTCAAATATATAAGGACCTATTAATCTTCGTCTTTTTATAGATGTTATCTAGAATACTATTGTGCGCCGTCAAATATTCATGTTATGTCGATGCGCGGGTTATTTCTGAAACTGTCCCAAAGCTCATGTCATATCTCTAGATTTTCTTATCAGAAAGAAAGAGATGAAACGTCCCGTGCGTACATGAACATCGGAACATTTCGCCCAAAATTAATTCGAACGCGGGCATTGTTCCAGTAGAGATAAAAATATGAAACGAAGGAGATAAGAATAAGATTGATAATAATAATATCATATTGGCATTGGTCTAGACTGGAAGAGATACGATGATAAATTAATTCCTATGTATTTTACATACCTAAACTAAAAAGGGCGAATTCTTAATGGAAAGTATTAACATAAGTTTTTATTTTCTCGTCCCTTTTTACAAGATTAAAATGAACTTTGTGAATTAATATTGTTATAATGCATTGTTTCTTGTACGTGTCCAATTACATGGGGTCCTGTTTTGTATGCACTAAACTCGACTAATATCGACACGTAAAATTTAAATCCCGTACATTTTTACTAATTTGTTTGTGTTTTAAAAGTTAAATGTACTAGTAATTTTTATTTGTGGAATTACGATGACGACAGTTGATAGTGAAATATATTTTTCGACGCTTAAACGAATTAAAACCTTTTTGAAACTCTGTGAGCCAAGATCTCGAGCACTCGCTCTGTTAGGTATTTTGTAAATTTGTGAAGGTAACATATTGGACATAGATATATTTATGTATTTTTAAGAAAAAAAAAATTGTGTTAAATTATTGTGAAATTCACATGTACCTATTTAGTAAAAAAATTACCCCCCATTTTTAACCCCTTCAGCCGCCACTGAATTTTTATTTTAATATACTTGGTGGTACTACGTTGTTGCCATACTTTATTTTAAATTTCTCCATCGCTGAGCGAGCCATAGCGTTTCGTCTCTCGATTTCAGCAGCGCACCCTCTCTGTTTACTATCATTGATTCAAATCCTTATAAATACGTTTTTTAAATAAATAATATATACACGGGTTTACGGGACTCGCCGGATTTCCTGGAATCTAATAAATTGATTGGGATAAGATTTCACGTTAGATAAACACCCTTAGAATTTAACTGCCATCGTAAATATAATATGATATTGCGTTGAGATTTATGAATATTGGAACATCTCAGCTTCATAAATAATATTGATAGAGAAACATTAATATCGAAAAGACGGGCCAATGGAATGAATCATTAGTTTAATTAATATTTCCAATCAGAAAAACGACATGTATTTATCAACACAATTAACAATTAATTATGTGAGTATGACACATTTTATTTTCCTTAAAAAAGTAGTAATTTTTGCCAGAATGGGTAAGTAGGTACATATATATATATTCGCCATACGAATATTTACAGAACTATTCGTTGTATAACTCAAATTTGTTTTTCTTTTTGCACCTGGTAACCGTAAATATCGAACGCCTGTTCTAAATTCGAATTCAAATTATAGCGAATCAGTCAATGGTGGAGCTGGTAAATGTCTGGGATACGTTCAATCAATTTTCTTTATATATTTTATTTAGTAATTCGAATTTAGAAAATAGCTCCGCGTCCGGGCAGATAAAGAATACAATTCTTGGGCCAGTGTTTTCACCACTCAATGGTCTGATGGGTTAAAATCCAAAAAAGAAAATCATGTGGAGACAATTTCTGGTAACGAAAAGTGCGTTTGATGATGTTCTGGTTCGATTCCAGACAAGCTCGACGTGAAATATTTCATGAGTTACAATATTTGAGTTTGTCCAAATGTTTTTGAGGAAAGACTGGATTTCCCCCCCTCGGGAGTCATTAAGATTAACAAATTAGAGCAGAGATGGGGAATGGAAAGAAGGGAATATGGAAGTCTAGGCATTTACGGGGCTTATGACCTGTCATTTCAACAAATGGAAGAATGGAAAAAATAAAGATTTTTAAACATAGCCAAAATGGTTCATGTTACACAGTGTGTAAAGAGGCCACTCAAACCAGCCAATGACAGGTCACAAGCCCTGTAAATGCCTAGACTTCCATATTCCCTTCTTTAGGGTTTTCCCTATCGCTGTTGTAATTTGTTAATTTATTGAGTTGTTTTTGTTGTATCGTCAAATGAAGATCATGATGACGATTATGATTAGGGTGATGATGACGGAATCGATGACGGTGACGGTGACGGTCGTGACGGTGATGATGACAGTGACGGTGACGGTGATGACGAAAACAAAGGTGGTGGTCACAATGGCGATGACGGTGACGGTGATGATAACGGTGACTGTGACGATGATAATTACGGTGACGATTTTTTGTAAATGTTTTTATTTTTTTGCTAGACAGCATTTCATGGACCCTTACTACTTTAAAAATGCAAAAAAAAGTGATCATTACCTATTACCGCACAGAGCACCCAGGCTTGAGAAAATTCGCATGACCTCGGGATTTGCGAATCTCATGACCTTTCGCCGATTGATTTAATTAGTTTTTTTATTTATTTTAACAGATAAGTAAAATACACAATTATGTTTTTGTTCCCGCAGAGCCGAAGTTTGTCTGCGGGTTACAAAACATTTTTTTTATTTTTTTTATTTATTAAAGGTAAGAACAAAGTTTAATAATAAATGAAGAATATGAAATATTTATGTGCACACTTAAGTTTCACTTGCTGTTTTTAATAAGCTTTTGACTAATTTTTTTTATGAATTTAGGTTTTTTCCTCGCGATTTTTAACTGGTATTAAATTAAATAGTTTTGGTACTACACTTCCCATTGTTCTATCTCCTTAGTAGTTCTTCTGTCGTGGCACCGTCAGCTGCTGTGCCGATACTTGTCGGGTCACGATCTGGTGGGTTACTTTGGATTTAAAACTGCAATCGAGGAAATGATCTGTCACTATCTTATACTGACACTGTTTGTTAATAGGCAAAAAGTAAACATAATCAAATAATATTTTATTGTTGTATTTTGCCTCAATCTTTATTTTTACAGGTACGATAGTTTTTAAAATTTGTATTTGTAGGTTCAGGACTCTGTCGGTATAAGATTTGAAACATAGTCCCCATATTCATCCATATTGAATTATTGAGTCAACTAGCCCCAAGTAAACTAGTCTCAGCACTGGGTATGGTAGGTATGGTTTTAAGTGGTACATGTTAAGTAGGCAAACTCTTAGCTTATTGCAAACTGTTTTTACCTGTTCTTGCCAATTGAAAGTGGAATCTATAATTATAACCAAATACTTATATTTTGATACATGATCTATTTTTGTGCATTTGCAGTCTTGTATATTTTTATGCAAATATTTGTGAGTGTGTGCATATTTATTTATTTATTATATATACGGTCTAAGCCAATTACAACAGTTACATGAAGAAACATAAATGCAAGGAAACTGAACAAAAAGAACATAAAACTATTTAGCAAAGACAAACAAGGGCAAAACAATAATTATATACAATATATTCATAAAAACGAAAGATCTAAGACTTCGAGCTAAACCATGCCAATCCAACTTCATCCCACACTGCTTAGTCGCGAAGAGATCTACGAAAAGCCGGAAGATCTATCCCAAATAATTCCAAGTCGTGTGATGAATTTACAAATCTACACATTCTGGACATTAGGGCATAAAAACCAAAGTTGCTCTTAGAAGATTTTATAAATAGCAGATTTTGACTCCTGGTGACACGGCTGGGAACATGAAAATAAATTGATTGCAACAGAGATGGGACATCACTTTAAGCATTAAGTATTTTGAAAATGCATATAAAGGTCCATTACAGTTCTACGTCTCTCCAATGAAGACAGATTAAGAGATTGCTATATTAATCAATCTTCTTTTGGTCTATTATATGGGGACGTAATGTGTAACTCTTTCATTTTTTTGTATTTATTGTTAGGCTATAATCATGTGACCATCTTAAAACTTGATTAAAATCCGTCTACTTTTTGTAAATATTCAAGATATTGATAAATAAATTAAGAATTAATAAGTAAAAAAGACAAAACTTTTATGCACCCGTCGATACGAACAAAAGTCCATTTGCTGTCAGGTACTTACATAATTTGTGATTTCCATCATATTACGAAGCGCACGGAATCATAAATTAATAGGAATGCGCCAAACAAACAGACCGCATGCATTACTTCAGGAGCCGTATCCCGATAAAACGATAAGAAATTTACCGATATTTGTCGATAAAGTCATCAAAATTTTCCACCCCGCAACTGCACTGTAGGTTCAATTCCTAATATCATAATCATCGTTCCTTTTCCATCATTGCATTGGTGTACCTATAGCAGTGAATCTTGAGCATTTTTATATTACATGAAAGTAATTAACATATTACAACAGAGATGAAAAACATTTAAGAGAAGGTAATATGGAAGTCTAGGCATCTACAGGGCTTATGACCTGTCAATAGCTGATTTAAGTGGCCACTTTACACACTGTGTAACATTCACCATTCTGCCCATATTTGAACATCCAAAGCCCTTTAATTCTTTCATAATCTCTGATGATCATCTCTGAGGGCTATCATAAGCCCTGTAGATGCCTAGACTTCTATATTACCTTCTCTTAAATGTCCTTCATCTCTGTAGTAATATGTTTATATAATCAGCTCCACAGGGAATTGAAACCAGTCTTTGTCTACAAAAATTTAGACAAACTCAAAATATTGTTGACATGAAAGTAAGATGATCAGTCCAGTCCAGAGACTATGAAATATTCTAGTGTGAAAACACCCTTTTGAATAAATATTTGAATCAACCATGTCGGGAATCGAACCCGAGACCTGTTGCGTGGTAGGCAAACGCGATAAACATCACACCACGAGGCCGACAGTTCAATTCCTGATAAGATCGACATCTAATATCGGTTTAGAAGGAGGTTTTACATGGCAAAGTTTTTTTGTCCCTAAACTTGCTCCTGAAGCGATCTAATCATCTTGCCTTCATCTAAGAGATCAAAGTACGCTGCATTTCCTGCATAAATGCAGTGCCCTATGCACCATAGGTACAGATAGTGATATGACGATGATGTTTTGTGATAAACCGTTTATGTATGTTCAATATGTTTTTACGTTTTTCTGTAAATTAAAATTATTTGTGATCGCTGCGTCAAAAAGATCGGTGACCTCTGCAGCTCAATCACAAATAACTATCGACGTGCTTAAAAACATGCTAAGCATTTGAGCGATCACAATGAACAATAATAAACACGCTTAAGTTATTGCAGTCATAAGTCAACTCGTGTGTAATCTCTAAGTCAACGCTCGTGTCGGTTTGTTTTTTGTTTTCCTCGTAAATAAATACAGTTCATTGGCGAAAAATCGGCGTTTACTATAAAAAATAATACAATTTATTGCATTTGCAAAATAGTAAGGAGTATCTAGTACAAAAAATATAATTAAATTACAATTACTATGGTGACTGCTTTTTTTGACATTTGGTTTGCTAACCGCCGGCTGAATACAATAAATAGCGTGATAAATAATAAATAAATTAATAATAATAGCAGTTTTGGAATATTTTCCTTATTTACACCGGTGAAATTCAAATATGCTATTGCGCAGCAGGATTATACGTCGCGAAACGCAAATATTTTGATATTTGATATTAGGTGCTCACGGATGTTGCATTGTGATCACGAATACGATAAACAACCATGGTGAGAAATTGTTATCACGTCGCTTATTAGCACATCGATAGTCATTTGTGATTGAGCTACTAAATTAAAATTGTACTTCAAATAATATTACCTACTACCTTTTACCCGTGGCTTCGCTCACGTGATATTGGGGAGAAATAATTTATGTAAATAATTAGTTTGTCGTTTATCGATAAGAGTTTTTGTTTATTAATGAGAATATTACCGAAGGAATGATATATGTTATCGGGATTGAAAGTAGCTATGTCTGCCAACTATTGCTATAAAAGAAATATGATGATACATTAGTCTATGGTTACGTAGCATCATTGTTCTATTCACAAATCCAAAATCCTACTAGAAAAACAAAACCAAAAGCAAACCAAAATATCCATAGAGAAAGTAAGTCAATTATAGAAATTTAAATAATTAATTGATTATTTTTGACATCCCACTTACCGTCTACTCATTTTCAGGGGCTCAATCACAAATGACTATCGACGTGCTAAGTATTTGAGCGATCACAACGAACAATTATGAACACGCTGAAGTTATCGCGGTCGCGTTGCAAAACGCCAAACGCCTTCAACAATTGTTTAGTTTAATAGCTTTCTCAATTTGATTCAAAACAAATAAATAGCATGATAAATTGTGAACAAAAAAATAAAACTAAATTATTTTACTTACAGTTTAGGAATATTCTCCATATTTACACCGGTAAAATTCAAATATGTGATTGATTATGCGTTGCGAAACGTAAATATTTTGAATTTTGACATTTAATATTAGGTGTTGCCAAGCATCAAGTATGACAATATTAAAAAAATATAATAATCCCGATCGATAACTTTCACGGATGTTTCATTGTGACCGCGCATACGATAAACAACCACGGTGAAAAATTGTTATCACGCCGCTAATTAGCACGTCGATAGTCATTTGTGATTGTGCTGCAGATAATGTTGCTGTTACCATATTTCATATTTTTTTTAGTGTACTTCGGGAAAATTCGGGATAAAACGTACGTAGCTTATTTTACTTCTCACCTTTTCGGCCATCTCTGTGCAAAAAAAAAGTCAGGTCGCTCTATTGAGACGTGAAGGACATATTTTCGCATTTATAATATTAGTATGGAAGATAGAAAGATAACTTAACTCTGCGGTACCACATCAACAAATCATTTTTTTTATGTTCAAATTTCAAAGCAGGTTTTGTGACTACCCGATCGTTTAATCGGATAATTGGTAAATTTATACGTAGTCAGTGTTTGACCACGTCAAAAAGGTTCAAATTCCTTTTGGTACGGAGTAAGACCCAACAATAATAATTATTGAGCCCATTGCAAGTAAATTGAACTGACATTTTAAAGGTGAAGTAAACTCATTGCTAATAATATAACAGAAGTACATTTTTGTAATCAGTATAATCCAAATACCTGTTTTTCCCAATTGTTTATGTACAAAACATCCATGTTAATTCAAAATATTGACAGTTTAGTAAAAAAAGAAAGGCAGAAAGCTCAGAGTTAAAAAAATTCTGCCATTTTGTCAGTTGGTTCACATTAGAGGTGGTAAAAAAATGTAACAGTTGTTTTAAAATAGCTATATAACAATTGAAACAGTCTCATAAAAAAATAACTATTATTTTAAAACCGTTTTTCTTTGGAAATAGCGGAAACTGTTTTTAAATCTTTACAGTAAAAAAACACTTGTCGGGATATTTAATTGGCATGCAGTGTAGCAAAACTGTAGCCATCCCTCCCCTATCTTTTGTGAAATTTTCCAGTAATTGCTTGTACTTTCCAAGACATATGCATGGAGCATATTGATGTACCGTTGTGAGACATGGTGCCTTACCGAAAGATACAAAAAAATACATGAAGCCTTTGAGATGAGGTGCTACAGAAGAATATTAAGCATTTCCTGGAGAGACCACATCACTAATGACGAGGTTCTCAATAGAATCGAAGAAGGGAGGCACCCAATTAAAACCATCTCAGAGAAGCAAGCCTAATGGATAGGCCAAATTATGCGCCATCAGGGTCTCCTGCATGACATAATAGAGGGAATAACAGAGGGGACAAATCGCGGAGGGCGCCTCCGACGGAAGTATTTAGAACAAGTGTGCGAGAATTTGAACCGTGCCTCATATGTTAAGCTGAAGAGGGTTGCAGAGAATAGAGAGTAGTGGAGGACGAGATGCAGGACTTTACTGCAAACCACTCCCTAGAATTTAAACTGCAAAGAATAAAAGCTTGTACTATTTTTTTTCCACACTACTCTAAACTGTTGTTCAGAAACAGTTTAATTTGTGAAACAGTAACTGTTATTGCAACTCCCATAAATAACCAAAACGCGTATCTCTAGTTCACATCATCCGCTACGGGCTCAATTATTAAATCCATTGATAAATAATATTAAAATCTACAAAGTAATAATTAAACTATTTATATTTAAGTCACGCCGCTTTTCGTTAGTCATCTCAGTTCCAGGGATGATCCACATACAGGAAAAATTCTGATAATGACACAAATTTCTAGAAATTTCACTAATTAGCTCACTACTTAATTATCAAACTATGTTTTTTAACATGCATGGCAGAAATCACCCTCGCTTCAGTGGATTTATTTATGAAGGTAAGTCATAACAATATGTGGATGTTGTATACTAAGAATATCGGTAAATCCCGTACCGCCTCTTTGTAATCGAGGGCCCAGGCTTTCAATCCAATAGCCCATTTCACATGATGTATCGTGCCAATCCATCCTGGTGGAATTGGGGTAGATAGAAACTATTTTTTTTCGCTTTATTTCTATTCGCGGGTAAAAATTTTGCTGAAGGAAATCGAGTGGAGATTAGTCGGCCTCATGGTGTACTGGTTCGTGCGGTTACCTGCCAATATAATATTTTCACTCGGGAGAAATATCGGATTTAACATCCTGTACTTATAAAAGAGTTATTTAGTACTCTTTTAGTGCTTACAATAGGGCTAATAATCAATAATTTCATTCATAAATTACATTTGCTGAATTCACTATCACAAAAACAGCAATTTCGTAAGTTGGCAATAAATTTCATCACATGAGTCCAAGAGAAATGAATTTATTTTAATATTCGTAATGACATAGATATAAATAGAAAGACGTGTTTACGAAATTCAACTTTACCTTTCGTATTCCAGACATTGGCAGATGATATTATTTAAAAAAACCCATAAAATTTCGATGTTATTTCGATCGCAAATAAGTTATTTTTGCGATCAATAACTCCAATGTGTCGTATAATCGTCAAGTGCTTCTCCTTCGTGACCACAAGGTCTAATCTGATCCTGACTGCCGCGACAGAAGTTCCAGACAATAAAGGTGCCAGAACCCAGAATAAGGTAGGTAATCGCATTCATTGTATTTAGGGTTCCGTGGCAAAGCGAATAAAGGAAAACGCATTCCGCAAACCAGCATTTCGATCGTTTATCTATTAACAAGCAATTTAATCATATTTCATAATTTGTGCACGAGAAGGTTAAAGGCAGTCAATAAATTTCATAAAACATACTTACCCTTAAGTCTTTAATTTAAAATAAAGACTTTGGCTGGCATACTTAAGCAATTATATATTGTAAGAAAGTTACTCCCTGCGAAATTGATTATCTTGCCCCGAGTAAGTTAGGTGTTCCTTTGAAATTTCTTATCTGCAATATTATTTCTGAGTACGTACGAGTATTAACTCAAATTTCGGGAATTCGCCAAAAGGAATTTTTAGAAACGAAACAAGATTACTTTTATCTCCTTCAAACACTGGGTTATTGAGCCGAAATCAAAATATGGAACAATGATTATTGTAACATTCGGAATTTGCGTAAGAAATCTAATGTAAGTGAGGTTATATTTTGAGTTTGTCCAAATTTTTGTAGACAAGGACTGGATTCAACTCCCTGAGGAGCTGCTTATATTAAAATATTACAACAGAGATGAAGAACATTTAAGAGAAGATAATATGGAAGTCTAGGCATCTACAGGGCTTATGACATGTCAATGGCTGGTTTAAGTGGCCACTTTACACACTGTGTAACATTCACCATTCTGCCTATATTTGAACATCCATATTCCTTCAATTCTTTCATCTGTTGATGTTTGAGAAGTTAAAGAGCTGAAACCTTTATTTATACGGAGTTGAATCCAGTCCTTGTCTACAAAAATTTGGACAAACTCAAAATATTGTTGATAAATTACCTGGTCCATGAAGAAGTATAGAAATTGGAAAAATAATATTTTCAGGCGTTGCCTAGTATGTAGGTGAAATAATTCAATTAGATGAATCTCACCCGCATAAATAAAGGTTTCAGCTCTTTAACTTCACAAACATCAACAGATGAAAGAATTGAAGGAATATGGATGTTCAAATATAGGCAGAATGGTGAATGTTACACAGTGTGTAAAGTGGCCACTTAAACCAGCCATTGACAGGTCATAAGCCCTGAATGTGCCTAGACTTCCATATTACCTTTTCTTAAATGTTCTTCATCTCTGTTGTAATATTTTAACTTGAGATAGTTCAGTTATACTGAAAATTAGATATAAAAAATGTTTTCTTACACGCGGTAAAAATAAAAGCATATAACTGTGCGGCGAAGCTTTTCGGAAATGAATGAAAAAAAATACAAAAATGAACTTCAGCAGAACTCCGTTTATCTGAACCGAAACCATCCGGTTTGCCAAAAATGCAGAAGTTATTAATTTTAATTTAAGGCTGTAGTCTGGTAAAACGGACGCAAAATTAGGAATTCAGCCATTTGAAAACGAATGTAATTAAAAAAAAAAAAAAACATAAATTACCGAAAACGATAAGAGCAGGTCTGAAGGCCATTAAAACGTAAATAGGATGTTGTTATAAATTAAATATTAAAACAAAACTACTTAAAAAAAAAAAAAAAAACAATTCTGTAAAAAAAGGTTTCAAATAAAATATTTCAATAAAATTTTTTTTTAAGTATTACCGGAAGCATAATTTTACGTAGAAATAAAGGAAAATGTCACAAAAATTTACGTGATTTAAAATGCTTGTATTTCTTTTCAAAATAAAAAAATTAAACTTTGGCCACTTTCACGTTCAATTTATTATCTTCAAATTATTACAAAAAAATTAGTTCAATACTGTCTTTGTTGAGATCCCAGATACCTAAGTTTAGTCTAAATTTGAATTGCCGTAATCTGCCGGTCTAAAAGTAATTATATTTTAGTTACATAAAACTTTTAAGTATATTTTTTAACGGAAATACATTAAAAAAAAAAAAAAAATTATCTAATATGTTTTTTTATTGTTGCGCGATTAAAAAAAACATTCGTTTTAAAGTGGCAAAATCGCATGATTTCCTCATTTTCGTGCGTTTTACCAGACTACAGCCTTAATTGTGCAATTAACTTTTCAGTTTTTTAATGTTATTCCGATTCGATTAATTATTTCAAAGCAATGAAATCTGACACTTGTTAATCCGGATACTGGAAGTTTTCCAGTCTATTTTTTGGTTGGCTGGAAGATGTTGATTTTAGCAATAAGTCCGCCAAAGTAGTTAATCTTTGTACTAAATGTTTTTAATAAATAAATAACTCGTGATAGTGTCAAGTTTATTATGTGAGTATAGGTATAAAAGTGAAGTAACGCTAAAATAAAAACAAAAGAAAAGGAAACTTTATATCAAACGAAATAATCTTATAAGAAAATCTTATTTGATGGCAAAAGAACCTACATGTTGTGTTTATGGTCTCATTATCACTCTTTTTCTATGTTTTATTGACAGATGGGTTGGGTTGTGTTGGCTGCCCTCAGACTAGTGACGTGCGAAACCGAATAGTTTATTTTTAATTTCATGGTGCAGATATATTAAAATCTGCTTTCTCATTAAACTCATTTAAGGGTAGTTCTAAATCCTTATATGTAATGGGATTCATTATAATAAATAAGGGTATTAAGCAAACTTAGAAATCTCCACCAATAACGGAAAATTAGTTATTGATGCTAAAATAAACTATACATAAAAACCTACCCACCTAAATAATAGCGTAATTCAAAACCGTCTCTAAATCTTGCAAAAACAGATTTCAATTATACTACTTGACACCGCAAACTTAGCATTCTCCCCTGAGTTAGTGAAGCATAATTAGAAATCTCGCAATAGGGAAGTAACACGTTTTTTTAAAATTACATTTTTAAAGTAATATTGTTAACAAACCTAATCCAAAAAAATGTGTTTTCATATTTTTATGAATCGTATTATCATCGCTATGTATTTTTTAAGTTTGGTAATTTTAAATAACTCCGCACGTGACGTCACAAGTTCTCGTCGGTAACTTCTGCTGACTGGTCTATCATAACCCTCTACAACCACACAACAATAAATAATAGATCATCGGTTCATCCAAGTGAACTTATGAAGTAGTTCATTTTTATTAAAACCTTTTTTTTTCATACATTTTCGAGAAACTTCACAGTAGAATTTTTTTTTTAAATTTATTTATTTATGACAAAATACAAGGTTTTTAACTTTTTATATCCAATTTCCTGTAGCACCGAACTTTCTCATTGCGCCTACAGGTAAATTTTTTTTAGCCTTGTTCACGAACGCGGCGACTTGCCGCGCTTGCAAGGTCACTATGGACTCTACATTTATATTTGAGTTCACCTCGCCCGTACCGCGCTGCAAAACGCTCGCCACTATGGTAAAGCACTCAGCGTACATTTTTTAATACTATACTATATGCCAGTAGTTACACCAACAGTCAGCCTTATATCCTCGCTTGAGTTAGTTTTTGTCCAACAGACCATTTTAAACGAAATTGAGTTAAGTTTACAGGAGTTCTAAATAAAAAATATTCAAATTTAAAAACTCTATTTTTAAAATTGACGAGTTTTGTCTTAAGTAGTGGTCATTATTTATGCTTATTACGTATAAAAAACTTTAAAGCTCTATTTCTGCAGATTTGTATTTTGGTATTTTGGACAAAAAGAACTGAAGCGACGATATGCCTATTTCGCGCCCTTAAAAAAAACAAGACGAATGATTTATGTTCACCATTATTTTTTCTGAGCAATTTACACTTTGTAGCATATGTTCATGCTGTAGCATTTCAAATATCCATTGACTATAAGATTACAAAATAAATAACAAATAATTAATATTTGATAAATATATATCAATTGAAGTAAACTAATAATCCAATGATTCGATTATGAAATATGAACCGTCGCCTCACTATCTCACGAACTTTTGCTCCTTTATAAATTGATTCACTCCACCCTTCTAAGAGCAAATTAACGTCTTTATCTTCACTTTCGTCCTTTATCGACCCTCCGCCCTTCGTATTGTTTGTTTTATGTGTAGCAATCTGAAGATTCAACATTGAAAGCGATGTAATAAAAAGATAAATTAATTATCCTTCGCTGTTCACTCACACTTTAAACAAACATTTATTTTACTTAAGAAACAAATAAAAACCTACCATTCATTATAATCGAAATAACGGGTTATTGGTTGTATACATACATTGGCAATATGGAGAATGTTACACAGTGTGTAACATTCTCCAAGTTATAAACCCTCTAATAGGTCATAAACCCTGACGTTGCCTAGACTTCCAAATTTCCGTCTCTAAAATGTTCTCGAAAACGCTGTAATCGAAGCACTAATGTAAAGCCTTAAGTTCTGTTGGGCGCGAATAGGAAAAAAGTGATGAATTTGGAACAATTGTTGATAAACATTTTAAATGGACAGAACACATCTTTATATATATAATTCCTCTGTACGTGTGATGTCACCGTACTCCTCTGCAGGCTGATTTACGTGCGGTTTTCAGAGAAATATAGATCTTTGCGCTGTGCGTGTTCGTAGACATTAAAATCTTCAATCTAATATGTAAAAAATAAGTAAGGAGCATAAATGTTTCATTCATCGATCTACCAGGGTTGTATTCGAGGAGAATGCATTTACAAAAAATGGAAAGAGGTTGTTTTTTTGTGTGTATAAAAAAATAGTTTTTGAATGTTTACAAACAGCATTTGTTTTTTGTGGATCTCAATCAGATTCTTTCCTTAAATTCCTTATAATTTCTACCCGTTTATTTCATTTTACTGGATTTTTAGTAATACTTAAATAATATTCAGTTCAATACTGTTTGTGAGAAGACCGGAGTTTGACGTTCGCAAAAAGAATACCATATTTAAAAAAATATTTATTTTATGTTTTGGAATTCAACCATAAACAAGTACCTAGGTACCTATTTGAATTCAATATTTTTTTAATATTATAATTTTTAGTTTTGGAATTCAATCATAAACAAGTTCCTAGGTACCTACTTATCAATTAAAAGTCTTTTGCCAACGTTCGGGCAGGACAACGTCTGTCGGGTCCGCTAGTAAAATATATAACACAAAAAATTAGAAAACTTTTCCATATCTTCAAGTCGATACGTAACATCTTATCCCTAATTAAATTTTATTTTATGTAACTCAATTATAACTTATGGCATAATAGGATGGGGAGGCACTAATAAATCGACATTAAAACCGCTCAAATCTACTGAAAAATCAATAGTAAAAATAATTTTTAAAAAGCCCTTTTGGCACCCCAGCGTCAAGTTATTTGAGGAATTTGAGATCTTAGATATAAGGCAATTATATATTTTTAGAATAAAAATGTTTGTGAAAGTAAATTATTCCATCAAATCCCAAAAGGAACACTCCCACACTACCAGATGTCAAACTAGATGATGGGTCATGGGGCCTACCACAAACTCTGAATTCGGCCAAAGAAATTTCAGGTTTCTGGGCCCCAAAATATTTAATATGTACCCAAACATTGCAACACCATGACCCTAATTCAATTAAATAAATTTGTAAAAAAAATGGTTACTAGATTTAGGTAGAGAAAAATCGGAAATTTACTCAAAAACATTCTTAAATAATAAACGTTATATTTAAATATTGTAAAACTCTATAATAAATCAACAAGTAGGTAGTCAAGTTATTGTTTATTTTTGCATAAAAATGTCTGCCTTAAAACAGGTTGTACCTAGTTAGGCAGACTAGACATAATCCAGAGAAATGTATTACCTAAGTATGTACATATATATGTATTAGATAAAGAAATTGTATTTTTTTGTTAATAAACGATGATTATTTTGATTATAATTATACTAAAAGTGTTTTTTCTATTATTTTCAGGAGGAAATTGATCGCATGGACCCGCCAGACGCCTTTTTGCTGATATACTCAGTCGTGGACAAAGCATCCTTCCAGAAAGCGGAGCAGGAACTCAGCAGACTGCACGACGCGGAGCTGTTGCGGACCAGGCCGGCGCTGCTCGTGGCCAACAAGATCGACATGGCCAGGAGTCGCACCGTCTCCTCGCAAGGTAAAGTCAAAGGGGAAGACATAATACTGTTTACCGTGAAATCTCGACTATAATACGCGCTCGTGCAATACGCATCATTCCCTGTCCGCACCTAATAGTCCTTAGAGCACTGCATTGGTACACCAATTGCAGGTAAGATGATCAATCTTATACTTCAGATGCCATTCTAGTGCAAAAACACCTTTTTCAATCAATATTTCGTGTCAACCATGTTGGGAAATATTTCCATATAACGGACCTAAACTATGGAACCTAATACCGTGTGTTTGGAAATCTGAAAAATCGAGGAAGTTCAAAGGTTTTTTTTATTTGTTATTAGACTATTAAACCATGCCGAAAATTGTTTAAAAATTTTGTGTGCCGCATTATCAGCGCTATGATTTTTCAAAGTTTTGCATTTTTTAAAACGTGTTACGTCTCAAGCTCTCTTCCGCTTCTTCTCGGTCAGTTCTACCGATTGGTATATTGAGTTACCGCCAATCGGAAATCTTTTACATCTCTCCTCTTATTATCGGTTGATTCATAAGAACTAGTGACGTCGTTCATTTAAAGGTTTCAGCTCTTTTACTTCACAAAATTCAACAGATGGAAGAGTTGAGGAAATGTGGATGTTCAAACATGGGCAGAATGGTTAATGTTACACAGTGTGTAAAGTGGCCACTTAAACCAGCCAATGATAGGTCATAAGCCCTGTAAATGCCTAGACTTCCATATTCCCTTCTCAAAAATTTTTTCCCTCACTGTTGAAATAAATTTAAATATGAACAACTCCCTAGGGAGGAAATCCAGCCAGTCTGCAAGCATTTGGACATAATCAAACATTGTTGAATTAATTAATAAATTGATCACTTTATAAAGTAATATTTGAACGGTTGGGATTCTTCTATCGGAAAGTTTTCAAAGATTTGCTAAAGATAACAATTGATTATAATTAAATAAAGCAGCTGGAATATGTCGTTCAAAATTAATAAATTTCAGAAATTTCTTCTGGACGCGCTCAAGTGAATCAGAATTGAACCAGAGACCCCTTGCATTGTAGGCATACGCGCTGACCACTACACCAAAAGGCCAACAAAACAAAAACAAATAGACAACGAATGAAATATTTCCTACCATACTGGGGACAACAAAATATATTTTTTATGTATTTTTTTGAGCAGTGAGCTCGCGAGTGAAAAAACAAAACGGTAAAATGAAAGAAAATATTGACAACATGAATGGGTTAAATTAGCGCGGTAAGTGGATGACGAGTGGACTGTATAGTACACTGTGGTATGTCAAAATGGCGCATTTTGCGGGAGAGCAAAAACAGACTTTTTAAATTTATATAATGCCCAGTGTTTTTGTGGTATTTGCTAATTTAGCTGTTAAAATATGGGAAGAACGCTTTAGCATCATAGTAGGGAAATATCGCGTACTAGGAATACCGATAAAAATGTGTGAAATGAATTTAGAAAAATTAATTGTATTTTCAAAATCAATGTTGTGGAGAAATTGACTTAAATACATAACTTTTTTTTTTTTTTTAATTTAAATCTTAAAGTAGGGCACACATATCATACATATTGTTATGTGTGTTCTAATAATAACATTGCAAATATATTTAATTTATAAATTGTTTATCACATATGTCTTGACCATTATTTTAAATTTTGATATGTTTTTTTCTTCATAAATATTTTTTTCCATTTCGTAATACTTTTTAATTGCTTTAAATAAAATCGAATTTTGTGACTTTGCCTTTTTCCTAAATGGAAGTCTAATTTTGTTCTTTTCTCTAGTATTGTGATCGTGTTCATGCTGGTTCCGATCAATTTTTTTCCAAAATTCTGTTTTTTTATTAGAGTTTATAATTTTATGAACAAATATCATTGTATTGTAAAATATTCTTTGTTTATATGTTAATAATTTCATTTCATTTACCATCGACTTTACCCTCGTATATCTGTTTTTTTTCAAAATGATTCTAAAGGCTTTATTTTGTAATACAGTTAGTTTATCTATGTTTTCTTTGTTTGATAAAAATAAAATGCTACTACAGTAGTTAACGTGTGGTTCAATAATTGCTTTGTAAATAGTTTTGCAGGAGTCCTTATCAATAAATCTTCTGATCCTTCCCAAAATTGATATTTTTTTTGCAATCTTATTTATTACCATCTTAGCGTTTTGGTGAAATGTAAGTTTTGAATCCAACATTACACCTAAATCAAATTGTTAAAAAATACGTCTCTATCAAAATGCGACATGTTCGGCCTTGATAATTGTGACGTGACGTCAAGATTCGTGAAAATGTTCTATTAAAATATAAAACGGTCATAAACAAAGTTCAAAATTTAGCCGAATCGTAGCGTATTAGGGGTGTGGCCAATACTACTTGACTATTTTCGCGGAAATTTAAAAATATTTTATTGCGTTATTTATAAACGTTAAATTATAAAAATATTTTTTTGCTAGAATAAAAAAATATTCATATGCTACTAATAAGTACCTACACATTTTTTTAAAATGATAGTATTTCATAGACTCTTAATAATTAAAAATTATAAAAATATTCTCGGTTATTTATTTGTGGTGGTTATAAGGTGGTTCGATTTTATAACTAATATTGAAGTCCGAGAACGGACGCAGCAGCCTCCTATAACGAGCGTCTTGAGCTGAACCTGGCTTGGTCACATGCTGCGCATGCCTCAGGAGAACCTAAACCCAAGTTGCCTCTTCTTTAAAACTGCGGGCTCACGCCGTCCTGGAAGGCCGTCGATGACGATATTTCGACTTTATTCGACGGAACTAAGGGGCGCTGGATTGACGTGGGAGGAGGCGAAAGTATTGGCTGGTGATAGGGTCTCCTGGAGGCAACTGGTGATGCCCACATACTCCGCTTAGGAGTGGATGTGGAAAAGGAGAAGAAGATTTATTTAAAAGGGTATTTTTACACTAGAATATTTCATAATCCCTGGGCTGGTACCTAAAGCGTAAGACTAAAATACGTTTCGATTGTTGTACCAACGCAGTGCCCTGTGCACCATTAGGTGCTGAAAGAGAATGACGATGATGATAATTGATATTTTACCTAATTAATTTTAAAGGTCTCGATCAGCACCTATATTTCGTTTAAAAAAATCCTAGAGATACGTGAGTGTTTTCCCAAGAGAAAAAAACTGTTGTAAAACTGCATTCATAACTCAAACAAACAAACGAACCATCACGCCATTTAATTGTCCTTGTGGGGTTTCTCGTCCATTCCTTGTACGCAGAGAGGATAGAACGCCAAATCGCGGGGTAGTTACTACAACTAGGTAACTTCAGAATCGGCATTTGTGAGTTACCCACTAAAAACGCATTTTTTAACCTATCCATGAATGCTACTAAAAGACAAATCATCCATTCAAATCATAAAAATAAGATTTTAATGAATCACAACTGGTCTATTCGTAGCATTCACGGAGGAAGATACAAATGTATGTTTTTAGTGGGTAACAATAAAACGCTGATTTTTGACTTTCCATGCAGATCTCGCTTACTCTACGTTCATACAAGAGCGTGTGGTAAAGTTTTCGATTAGGGAAGCATTCATTTGGTAGTAGGTACATACATAGGTAAAATTTGTGCCAACTACTAACACAGAAATTCAAATTAAGTGCTTTGAAATAAACTATAAAGCAATTTTATGCCATAATTTAAGCATAAAAGAGTTATATATTAAAATTTAATATTATAATGCCATCGTGTCAGCCGATTTAAATACTATTTTTTTTATAAAACCGTCGCAATACATGGAAAATGAACCTGGATGTGTTTGTTAGGACTGGTTCCACAGATATTAAAGATCTCTATTTGCGCATGCGTGGACTTGCAAAATTCTGTACTGACGGACGTTCCGTCCTAAAGGAACTAAAGCACTTGCATAGTTCCATAATCCAGAATCAGACAAAGCGCGCTGCATTTTATACCAGTTCCGGCATAACTGCGCGGTCGAAAGGTTGTGTGTGGGGTTGTCGCAATTTTTTTGACATTATTGATGAATGAACATCGATCCCTTCTCAGATGGCTTCGATTAAAACAACAAACCAATAATAAAATATTTCTTGTAGATAACTGCTATAAAGCAGACTTTATTGAATAAAAAGAAAATCGATACTGATTGTTTAAATGTCAAATTTTTGGGGAAGCGTTGGTTCCATCCATATGGACGGACCGCGCATGGTTCATGCATATTCTCATGCACGAGCGCCAATTATCCTACTTTTCACGTGTCCATCTTCAAGTATTCGTTGGATTTGGTCATGCCACATGTTTTTCAGTCTTCCTTGATTTCTCCACCCGTCTACATTCGCATCGTGAATCTTTTTACCCGTTCTTTCGCTGTCCATTCGCTTTGCGTGTCCAAACCAATGCAGAACTCCTTTCTTGATGTTATCGATAATGCTTATCTCAGCCTTACATAATGTACGGATCTCGACATTTATGCATATATCGTATAAACAAAAACTGTGTGTTCAAGTCAAACTATGTTTTTTATTTTATAAATAGTTTGACTTGGCCACACTGAGTTCGCATTTCGACAGCATTCAGCCTACTTTCATCCCAATTCCATACTTAACTCAAAACAGACAAATTTAGACTTACGACGGAGTACCTACTATTGGGGGTGAGATATTATGATTCACAGTTCCATGAAATATTACTTTACAAAACAAATTTGAGGTTATGTCAGTTCTCTGTACAAACGCCATTTGTTTACAAAGCCGACCAAATTTGGTCTAATTAAGAAATAGCGCCATCGTTACCGCATTCAGAAACATAAAAATACATTGAAGAAGTTCAGTGCTATAGGAAATTGGATATAAAAATATTTTAGTACACGCGGTAAAAATTAGAGCATTTAATTGTAGGAGAAGAAGGTGACATACTTGATTTTTTATTTTTCAAAAACTTTAATGATATTAAAACAACTAGTAATCGACTATCGTAAACTGTTTTACTAAAAAAAACTAATTAAAACACTATTTTTTAACTCAAGTAATGACAGGTCAAAAGCCCTGTAGATGCCTAGACTTCTATATTCCCTTCTATAAAATGTTCTCCGTCTCTGTTATATGTTAAAGTAATTTCCTCTTAAAAAAAACCATCGCACCTAATCCCAGGGATGAGATGGCATACTCAATTCATTTTATTTTGGGATAAAATGCTATTATTATTATAACACTGTTTTTTTTAAAGGAAAAAGAGAAATACTTGTACATCATAATCGAGGCCCTGGGCCCCGTTTACAATGGGAAGTTAACAGAGTTATCTTCGACTGTCTATAAAGAAAAAACGATATTTGTGTACGAAAATGAGTATATTTGCATAAACATTTAAAGTATCTTCATCAGTAACTTAAAATTGAACACATTTAAAAGAAAAAAAGTATGCATATTCTGCTTTTCATACCGAAAACTTAATTTTACTTTGGATATAAAATTGAAAATAAATGTTAGCTTCCCATTGTAATCGGGGCCCTGGCGTCCATTTTGTTTCTCCTATATTGCCATGTATCACTGATTGCTGCTGTATTGTTATGTTTTTACTAAACTTGGAGGAAATCAACTGTCAGTTGATAAATGAATACAAGTACAAATATTACTTTATCTTTTTTCAGATGGAAAGTGCCTCGCTTGCACATACAGAGCGAAGTTCATTGAAATATCGGTCGGGATCAACCACAATGTGGACGAACTCCTCGTCGGAATATTCAATCAAATAAGACTCAAATTAGAATATGCAGCAGCGTTGGGTTCCCGGGAGGGCTCTCCGGCCCAGTGGTACAAATCCAGGGGAGTCGTCAGAGCGAGTATGAAAGCCAGACAGATGCTGACGTGGATGTTCGGAAAGGAAGATAGCAAATTCAAGAACTGTGAAAACCTGAATGTCTTGTAAATTTGAAATGGTTATCACATAGCGTTACTTTTGTTTGTAATATTATTGATAGGTGTACTGTTTGCGGTGACTTGTATATCAAAATAGAACATAAATGTGATATCAAAAGAGACATCAGAAAACTATTGACGTACAATAAATAGACATGTTTTCTGTACTATCTCCATCTCAGATTTGACAAATAGTTGCCATCAAACATTCGAAATAAAGAGGCGAATCGCGATATATGTGCAAACATTAGTGTGAGAAAAGGATAAACATTTTTTAATTATCAAACATTGGTTGTCTATAAAAGTCCTCTGGGAGACTGTAGAATTTTATTTATAATACGTTGTTAATTCAAATAGTATTTTTAATTAATTTGTTCTATGCTAATATGCTTCAGACAGATTTTGAGAAAATATCTGTACCTTAAAGCGGAAATGCTGGAAGTCACATTTAGTAAATTGTTCAGAAGAGCAGTTTGAAGTTGTAAAACTGTTTCAAATGTATCTCTCGAAGTAAAAACACTTTTGATAAGAATATTAAAGAAAAAACATTCAAAATATGGACTATCAAATAACTATGGGACTTCAATTCTAACCGGCTCGCGCCCTAATTCCTCCTCAGACTTCATTATAAAAAGTCATGTAGAACATTGAATGAAAAACAATGTATTTATAAAATTTTCTTTAGGCAAAAACATTAAATTACGTGCCATTAATTCTTTATGAAAATAACAGGTAAATATAAATTTAATGACATGATATTAATAGCAGTAAAACAGTAATTAAAAGTAAAGAGTATGTGAAAAAAAGCAATGTAAAATAGTGAAATTAACGGCAAGAGAAATGACATAATGGTTAAGTATGGTTGATTATGACAATAAGACTTAATCTTGTGCGAAATCCCTCGCTGCGTCGCGTCAAGGATAGTTGGTTATAAAAATTGTGGAATTTATTCGGTACCCACTGATTTAATACCAGCAAACCGTTGAATTTTGCTGAAAGCAGAGTATTATTACTGCACTACCGGTGTTTTAGAACAAACTATTTCAGTAGTGGTATACCGGAGGACTCCAATGTTTTGAGCATCAATAGAATCTGAATATATGAACAAAATGACATTCATAACTCAGTTTTGCAAAAAATGTGACTTTCAGCTTTAAGGTACAGATATACTTATTATACCTGTATAGGTAAAATCAAAAAAAAAAGGTAAAATGGATATTTTTTGTTAGTTTTTATTTATGTATAACTCATTACCATAAGTGACAATCAAATTGCGAAAAACGTACTAAAAAATATAACTTATTCATTAAATTATATTGTATTTCCGAGTGAAATTAAATACCTGTTCTGTTTTTCACAGTTCGCCCGTCTAATGGAAATACGATGCATCTACAGATGCATCGTTTTATGAGGCTTCCTAGCTAATAATTGGCAACTTGTAACTACAGGAAAATTCTGATTTAAAGGCGAATTTCAGTTCGGCCTTTTTAGAGATGTATCTTTTTGCCATAAGATGGGTTGCAGTGTGAAAAAAATAACATTATTAAAGCGTTTTTTCTTCACACATAACATTTTCTACGTAGCGTCACGTCTGATCACGACGAAAGTCCGTTAGAATATGAAGACGCGGAAGGTAATTAATTACCCACGAATTTAAATGCAATCTACTGCGTACTTGTAACATGTCTATTTAGTTATACGTTATTTCAAACAACTATTTTATTTGGTATCGCAACCAAAAATTATTACATTTTAAATTTAATTTATCTCATTATGCATTTTCATTTTATGTGTTCCTTTAAGCATAGATAATACTGTCAATGATTTGTAAAATGAATTCTTAAAGCCAAGTACAGGTAAACGTCGTGTTACGCCGGGGTTTTGTTCCGAGAGACACCGGCGTAAAAAAAATCGGCTTAAAATGAACACAATTATAATGGAAGATATAAGGTTAGGTTCCGTGTCAAAATTCTAAGAACAATCTAACATGTCTATTTAATATATATCCTATATATATTCCAAATAAATTATAAATGTATTTAATAAATACAGTTTTAATTCGTACACAAAATAAATAATAATCTCTTGATATAAATAATGTTTTTTTTTATAATAAATACGAACTCACCAGTTTGTCCAAGCAAAAAAAAGCTTCCAATTTCATTTTTTTTTTTTTACATATTTACATATTTATTACAGCAATATATATACAAGTAATTATTTATACAACAAATTAATTCAGTAGTAAAAGTAAACATACATATTTTTTATTTTTGCTGTTGGTTCATCTAAACTGCCTAACTAGGGATAGCTTCCCCGTTCTAAGGCAGTAAATTATGTATTTTATAATGATATTTAAAAGTATTTACAGTTTTATCATAATGTGTGCTTTTTCAGTCTTAAAGGTAAACAATGAATATCCAGAGAAAACATAAATAATACCAAAATCTCTATATCCTAAGTCCCAAGTCATTACTAGTAAAACAAGCAACCAGCTTACGTCCTTCTACATCGGAC
The DNA here is from genome assembly GCF_059751315.1 of Micrasema longulum. Classification (NCBI taxonomy): domain Eukaryota; kingdom Metazoa; phylum Arthropoda; class Insecta; order Trichoptera; family Brachycentridae; genus Micrasema; species Micrasema longulum. The sequence goes on from NW_028277962.1 coordinate 262,394, forward strand.
AACAAATTCTCTGACTCCCTCCGACCAATATGGATTAAGAATGCAGTCAACACCTTCCTCAGCCTGGCAACCCCACCACATTTCCACGAAACTGGGATAAGGTTATATACCCTCGGGCCTATATAATATTGCTGCCTTTGAGCCAAAAAAGTATTGACTCCTCTCTGTAGAATCAGATCCTTATTGGGGTGTCTAGTATTATGAACATGACAAACCCTTGCGTATTTTTCCCTGTTGAGATGTGTGACCGCTACTGACCTCAATATATACTGTTGACGAATATCCAGCACTTTAAATTCTATGAAGAGCGAATCACTCGGGTAACGGTATGGTTTTTTTAATATAACTCTTAACACTGATTTTTGAGCTATAGCTGCTGAAGCCATAGTCGTTTTAGTGCAGCTTCCCCAGCCAATCAGACCATACGTCAGTATTGAATTTACCAATCCATAATACAATGCTTTGATTGCTGCTTCCTTTCTTGCAAAATCATAGCATAAACTACAAATATTTTACTAAATGTTATCAAATATTTGTATATAACCACTTACCGACTTTTCTATGTCTACCGGTTTCGAGACGCACCCGTCTCTTCGTCAGGACACCTATTAAACTAACAACGTTTCGTAAGTTCGTTTGTTCGTCCATATGTCCGTCTTACTCTAACCCAATCAAAATTGTATTTTGCTCTCGTTCGTTTCCATACGATACGAATGAATTTACGAAACTAATAAATTTACGAAACGAATTGGGTACGGAATCTGGGCGCCTGTTCTTCTTCAGAAAGCTCGTCTCCTATTGGTCCCACGCGTATCGCATGATTAGGACACATCCATAATAAGATAAAATGTCATTTTTGCCAAAATTACAGATTGGCGGTAATGCACGCCAACCGACGATATATTTTTTGTTTTTATCTTTATTGCACTCAAATAGTGAGTATTCTTGTAAATAGCTTTTTGAGTATGTCTATGTATGGATGTCTACTTTGCTGTTTATTTTCACAAAATATGGACAACTAAGTGCCAAAAAATATTTAGGTATTATTATCGACATTATCTAAAATATTTTATTTCTTAAGGTGATTTAAAAATGAAAATATGAAACTTATTATTCATAGATGGCCTTTTATATTTTTTTATTGAAAAATGCAATTTTCACATTTATTTTCAATGGAAATTTTACAAAACTTGGTTTGCGGAAACTTCACACTATATCGATTGTTACAAATACCATAACAATATAATTTAGGTCCTTTTCACAAAATGGTGTACAAAACAAAAAATAACTTATCTTGAAAAAGGACGTAAATTATATTTTTATGATATTTGTTACAATCAATATAGTGCAAAGTTTCCGCAAACCAAGTTTTGTAAAACTTCCATTAAAAATAAACGTAAAAAAGTTATTTTACAAAAAAATATATAAAAGCGCCATCTATGAATAATTAGTTTCATGTTTTCGTTTAGAATCACCTTAACAGTTTATTTAAATAATCTGCCATTAAATTAACATCTTTTTTTTTAAAATCATATCCTCGCCTCAAATAAAAACTGCTTGTATCCAAAATAACAACTGAGTACATCTAATCAAATCATTGAAAAGGGGCGAAGAAATCCAGATAGTAGCAATATCTTCTATTGCGACATTAGTGCCACAATCAAGATTCTTCCAAATCATTTTCTACTCTATGATAATGATAATTAACGATGATTAACCCAAATATTCCAATTTTGGGGGTCAGTTGTAAATAACTCACTATTACAAAATGGTTCAAAACTCTGATCCGTGAATTTGTGTCCGAGTCCAAATCAACCCTCTAGAAATCACAACTGGTCTCAAATAATATCAGTACTAAAACAGGGCTTAAAGTAGTAGTAGGTTATTTATATTTATATAAAATTGGTCAAAATTAAATTATATCATTTCTAAAGATAGATAAAGATTATTTTAGGCCATCTTTGGCACTAAAGACATCAATTTTACAAATACAACTCTTATATTAAAGTGATAAGCAAGTTGATACTCTATCTTTGAGGTTCTGGGTTTATTTATTTACTTAATATTTAACCAGAATACATTATATAATAGATTAAATAATGTATTTCTCAATGGAAGAAACCCGTGCCGAAGAATACATTCATCTCATTTGATACAAGAGTAGAAAAAATAGCATAAGAATGCTAGTTTGGGCCCAAATATTAATGATAGAACATGCAGTTTATGCATCTTGAGTTCATTCACATTATTTGACTTCACCAGCATTCTTAAATTATTTATTTAACTCTATTGGATCATCCTTACTGTGTATTGAAAATAATTTTAATTATTTTGTGTAGTTTTACTTACAACAGTTATAAATAGTGACATACCAATATATTATATATATAGATACTTATACTTGGCAAGAAATCTACAACATTAGCAAAACTAAAGCTCTGACATTCAAAAAAGAAAAGCAAATTTTCTCTAAAATTTCTTCTAAAAAAAAAAAAGATTTCTAAATATCTTGTGAAATAATAAAATGATATACTTAGTATAACAAATGCCCCCCATCTATAGTTTAATAAAAAACATGCAACCCTTGTATACTCCTAATTACATAACAAATAAATGTTTGTCTCGCTTGATATGTTAGGTATTACAATTTATATTTAAAATTATATAAATATTAATTAAGGTGCTCTAGTTGTACTGAAGTTAAGTAAATGTTCAGTATTAGTGGAAAACGGTAGATATTTTAAAGATTAGATTACTTTTATATAAAATATTTTCATGTGTGTATTTACTGTATGGTTGGTGTTTCAATAACTTATTAAAAACTATTATTTAATGTACACAACTTTATGTTGTACCTATTTAAAAAAAAAATTTGGTCTATACAAATAAACAT